>NW_020539655.1:0-15483 GCF_003426905.1 Ctenocephalides felis
TTTTACTAAGTGCCCAGTCGAATAAATTTTTTTTAGTATAATATTTTTACTAAGTGCCCAGTCGAATAAATTTTTTTTAGTATAATATTTTTTACTAAGTGCCCAGTCGAATAAATTTTTTTTTAGTATAATATTTTTTACTAAGTGCCCAGTCGAATAATTTTTTTAGTATAATATTTTTTACTAAGTGCCCAGTCGAATAAATTTTTTTTAGTATAATATTTTTTACTAAGTGCCCAGTCGAATAATAAATTTTTTTTAGTATAATATTTTTTACTAAGTGCCCAGTCGAATAAATTTTTTTAGTATAATATTTTTTACTAAGTGCCCAGTCGAATAAATTTTTTTTAGTATAATATTTTTACTAAGTGCCCAGTCGAATAAATTTTTTTAGTATAATATTTTTACTAAGTGCCCAGTCGAATAAATTTTTTTTAGTATAATATTTTTTACTAAGTGCCCAGTCGAATAAATTTTTTTAGTATAATATTTTTACTAAGTGCCCAGTCGAATAAATTTTTTTTAGTATAATATTTTTTACTAAGTGCCCAGTCGAATAATTTTTTTAGTATAATATTTTTTACTAAGTGCCCAGTCGAATAAATTTTTTAGTATTATAATTTTTTACTAAGTGCCCAGTCGAATAAATTTTTTTTAGTATAATATTTTTACTAAGTGCCCAGTCGAATAAAAATTTTTTTAGTATAATATTTTTTACTAAGTGCCCAGTCGAATAAATTTTTTTTAGTATAATATTTTTTACTAAGTGCCCAGTCGAATAAATTTTTTTTTAGTATAATATTTTTTACTAAGTGCCCAGTCGAATAAATTTTTTTAGTATAATATTTTTTACTAAGTGCCCAGTCGAATAAATTTTTTTTAGTATAATATTTTTTACTAAGTGCCCAGTCGAATAAATTTTTTTTAGTATAATATTTTTTACTAAGTGCCCAGTCGAATAAATTTTTTTAGTATAATATTTTTTACTAAGTGCCCAGTCGAATAAATTTTTTTTAGTATAATATTTTTTACTAAGTGCCCAGTCGAATAAATTTTTTTTAGTATAATATTTTTTACTAAGTGCCCAGTCGAATAAATTTTTTTTAGTATAATATTTTTTACTAAGTGCCCAGTCGAATAAATTTTTTTAGTATAATATTTTTACTAAGTGCCCAGTCGAATAAATTTTTTTTAGTATAATATATTTTTACTAAGTGCCCAGTCGAATAAATTTTTTTTAGTATAATATTTTTACTAAGTGCCCAGTCGAATAAATTTTTTTTAGTATATATTTTTTACTAAGTGCCCAGTCGAAAAATTTTTTTTAGTATAATATTTTTACTAAGTGCCCAGTCGAATAAATTTTTTTAGTATAATATTTTTTACTAAGTGCCCAGTCGAATAAATTTTTTTTAGTATAATATTTTTTACTAAGTGCCCAGTCGAATAAATTTTTTTAGTATAAATTTTTTACTAAGTGCCCAGTCGAATAAATTTTTTTTAGTATAATATTTTTTACTAAGTGCCCAGTCGAATAAATTTTTTTAGTATAATATTTTTTACTAAGTGCCCAGTCGAATAAATTTTTTTTAGTATAATATTTTTACTAAGTGCCCAGTCGAATAATTTTTTTTAGTATAATATTTTTTACTAAGTGCCCAGTCGAATAAATTTTTTTTAGTATAATATTTTTTACTAAGTGCCCAGTCGAATAAATTTTTTTTAGTATAATATTTTTTACTAAGTGCCCAGTCGAATAAATTTTTTTTAGTATAATATTTTTTACTAAGTGCCCAGTCGAATAAATTTTTTTTAGTATAATATTTTTTACTAAGTGCCCAGTCGAATAAATTTTTTTAGTATAATATTTTTACTAAGTGCCCAGTCGAATAAATTTTTTTAGTATAATATTTTTACTAAGTGCCCAGTCGAATAAATTTTTTTTAGTATAATATTTTTTACTAAGTGCCCAGTCGAATAAATTTTTTTAGTATAATATTTTTACTAAGTGCCCAGTCGAATAAATTTTTTTTAGTATAATATTTTTTACTAAGTGCCCAGTCGAATAAATTTTTTTTAGTATAATATTTTTACTAAGTGCCCAGTCGAATAAATTTTTTTTAGTATAATATTTTTACTAAGTGCCCAGTCGAATAAATTTTTTTTAGTATAATATTTTTTACTAAGTGCCCAGTCGAATAAATTTTTTTAGTATAATATTTTTTACTAAGTGCCCAGTCGAATAAATTTTTTTTAGTATAATATTTTTACTAAGTGCCCAGTCGAATAAATTTTTTTTAGTATAATATTTTTTACTAAGTGCCCAGTCGAATAAATTTTTTTAGTATAATATTTTTTACTAAGTGCCCAGTCGAATAAATTTTTTTTAGTATAATATTTTTTACTAAGTGCCCAGTCGAATAAATTTTTTTAGTATAATATTTTTTACTAAGTGCCCAGTCGAATAAATTTTTTTAGTATAATATTTTTTACTAAGTGCCCAGTCGAATAAATTTTTTTAGTATAATATTTTTTACTAAGTGCCCAGTCGAATAAATTTTTTTTAGTATAATATTTTTTACTAAGTGCCCAGTCGAATAAATTTTTTTTAGTATAATATTTTTTACTAAGTGCCCAGTCGAATAAATTTTTTTTAGTATAATATTTTTACTAAGTGCCCAGTCGAATAAATTTTTTTTAGTATAATATTTTTTACTAAGTGCCCAGTCGAATAAATTTTTTTTAGTATAATATTTTTTACTAAGTGCCCAGTCGAATAAATTTTTTTTAGTATAATATTTTTTACTAAGTGCCCAGTCGAATAAATTTTTTTTAGTATAATATTTTTTACTAAGTGCCCAGTCGAATAAATTTTTTTAGTATAATATTTTTTACTAAGTGCCCAGTCGAATAAATTTTTTTAGTATAATATTTTTTACTAAGTGCCCAGTCGAATAAATTTTTTTTAGTATAATATTTTACTAAGTGCCCAGTCGAATAAATTTTTTTTAGTATAATATTTTTACTAAGTGCCCAGTCGAATAAATTTTTTTTAGTATAATATTTTTTACTAAGTGCCCAGTCGAATAAATTTTTTTTTAGTATAATATTTTTACTAAGTGCCCAGTCGAATAAATTTTTTTTAGTATAATATTTTTTACTAAGTGCCCAGTCGAATAAATTTTTTTTAGTATAATATTTTTACTAAGTGCCCAGTCGAATAAATTTTTTTTAGTATAATATTTTTACTAAGTGCCCAGTCGAATAAATTTTTTTTAGTATAATATTTTTTACTAAGTGCCCAGTCGAATAAATTTTTTTAGTATAATATTTTTTACTAAGTGCCCAGTCGAATAAATTTTTTTTAGTATAATATTTTTTACTAAGTGCCCAGTCGAATAAATTTTTTTTAGTATAATATTTTTTACTAAGTGCCCAGTCGAATAAATTTTTTTAGTATAATATTTTTTACTAAGTGCCCAGTCGAATAAATTTTTTTTAGTATAATATTTTTACTAAGTGCCCAGTCGAATAAATTTTTTTTAGTATAATATTTTTTACTAAGTGCCCAGTCGAATAAATTTTTTTTAGTATAATATTTTTTACTAAGTGCCCAGTCGAATAAATTTTTTTTAGTATAATATTTTTACTAAGTGCCCAGTCGAATAAATTTTTTTAGTATAATATTTTTTACTAAGTGCCCAGTCGAATAAATTTTTTTTAGTATAATATTTTTTACTAAGTGCCCAGTCGAATAAATTTTTTTTAGTATAATATTTTTTACTAAGTGCCCAGTCGAATAAATTTTTTTTAGTATAATATTTTTACTAAGTGCCCAGTCGAATAAATTTTTTTAGTATAATATTTTTTACTAAGTGCCCAGTCGAATAAATTTTTTTTAGTATAATATTTTTTACTAAGTGCCCAGTCGAATAAATTTTTTTTAGTATAATATTTTTTACTAAGTGCCCAGTCGAATAAATTTTTTTTAGTATAATATTTTTACTAAGTGCCCAGTCGAATAAATTTTTTTTAGTATAATATTTTTTACTAAGTGCCCAGTCGAATAAATTTTTTTTAGTATAATATTTTTTACTAAGTGCCCAGTCGAATAATTTTTTTTAGTATAATATTTTTTACTAAGTGCCCAGTCGAATAAATTTTTTTTAGTATAATATTTTTTACTAAGTGCCCAGTCGAATAAATTTTTTTTAGTATAATATTTTTTACTAAGTGCCCAGTCGAATAAATTTTTTTTAGTATAATATTTTTTACTAAGTGCCCAGTCGAATAAATTTTTTTAGTATAATATTTTTTACTAAGTGCCCAGTCGAATAAATTTTTTTTAGTATAATATTTTTACTAAGTGCCCAGTCGAATAAATTTTTTTTAGTATAATATTTTTTACTAAGTGCCCAGTCGAATAAATAAATTTTTTTTAGTATAATATTTTTACTAAGTGCCCAGTCGAATAAATTTTTTTTAGTATAATATTTTTTACTAAGTGCCCAGTCGAATAAATTTTTTTTAGTATAATATTTTTTACTAAGTGCCCAGTCGAATAAATTTTTTTTAGTATAATATTTTTACTAAGTGCCCAGTCGAATAAATTTTTTTAGTATAATATTTTTTACTAAGTGCCCAGTCGAATAAATTTTTTTTAGTATAATATTTTTTACTAAGTGCCCAGTCGAATAAATTTTTTTTAGTATAATATTTTTTACTAAGTGCCCAGTCGAATAAATTTTTTTTAGTATAATATTTTTTACTAAGTGCCCAGTCGAATAAATTTTTTTTAGTATAATATTTTTTACTAAGTGCCCAGTCGAATAAATTTTTTTTAGTATAATATTTTTTACTAAGTGCCCAGTCGAATAAATTTTTTTTAGTATAATATTTTTTACTAAGTGCCCAGTCGAATAAATTTTTTTAGTATAATATTTTTTACTAAGTGCCCAGTCGAATAAATTTTTTTTAGTATAATATTTTTTACTAAGTGCCCAGTCGAATAAATTTTTTTTAGTATAATATTTTTTACTAAGTGCCCAGTCGAATAAATTTTTTTAGTAATATTTTTTACTAAGTGCCCAGTCGAATAAATTTTTTTAGTATAATATTTTTTACTAAGTGCCCAGTCGAATAAATTTTTTTTAGTATAATATTTTTTACTAAGTGCCCAGTCGAATAAATTTTTTTTAGTATAATATTTTTTACTAAGTGCCCAGTCGAATAAATTTTTTTTAGTATAATATTTTTTACTAAGTGCCCAGTCGAATAAATTTTTTTTAGTATAATATTTTTTACTAAGTGCCCAGTCGAATAAATTTTTTTTAGTATAATATTTTTTACTAAGTGCCCAGTCGAATAAATTTTTTTTAGTATAATATTTTTTACTAAGTGCCCAGTCGAATAAATTTTTTTTAGTATAATATTTTTTACTAAGTGCCCAGTCGAATAAATTTTTTTTAGTATAATATTTTTACTAAGTGCCCAGTCGAATAAATTTTTTTTAGTATAATATTTTTTACTAAGTGCCCAGTCGAATAAATTTTTTTTAGTATAATATTTTTTACTAAGTGCCCAGTCGAATAAATTTTTTTAGTATAATATTTTTTACTAAGTGCCCAGTCGAATAAATTTTTTTTAGTATAATATTTTTTACTAAGTGCCCAGTCGAATAAATTTTTTTTAGTATAATATTTTTTACTAAGTGCCCAGTCGAATAAATTTTTTTTAGTATAATATTTTTTACTAAGTGCCCAGTCGAATAAATTTTTTTTAGTATAATATTTTTTACTAAGTGCCCAGTCGAATAAATTTTTTTTAGTATAATATTTTTTACTAAGTGCCCAGTCGAATAAATTTTTTTAGTATAATATTTTTTACTAAGTGCCCAGTCGAATAAATTTTTTTTAGTATAATTTTTTACTAAGTGCCCAGTCGAATAAATTTTTTTTAGTATATATTTTTTACTAAGTGCCCAGTCGAAATATTTTTTTTAGTATAATATTTTTTACTAAGTGCCCAGTCGAATAAATTTTTTTAGTATAATATTTTTTACTAAGTGCCCAGTCGAATAAATTTTTTTTAGTATAATATTTTTTACTAAGTGCCCAGTCGAATAAATTTTTTTAGTATAATATTTTTTACTAAGTGCCCAGTCGAATAAATTTTTTTTAGTATAATATTTTTACTAAGTGCCCAGTCGAATAAATTTTTTTAGTATAATATTTTTACTAAGTGCCCAGTCGAATAAATTTTTTTTAGTATAATATTTTTTACTAAGTGCCCAGTCGAATAAAAATTTTTTTAGTATAATATTTTTTACTAAGTGCCCAGTCGAATAAATTTTTTTTAGTATAATATTTTTTACTAAGTGCCCAGTCGAATAAATTTTTTTAGTATATATTTTTACTAAGTGCCCAGTCGAATAAATTTTTTTTAGTATAATATTTTTTACTAAGTGCCCAGTCGAATAAATTTTTTTAGTATAATATTTTTACTAAGTGCCCAGTCGAATAAATTTTTTTTAGTATAATATTTTTTACTAAGTGCCCAGTCGAATAAATTTTTTTTAGTATAATATTTTTTACTAAGTGCCCAGTCGAATAAATTTTTTTTAGTATAATTTTTTTACTAAGTGCCCAGTCGAATAAATTTTTTTAGTATAATATTTTTTACTAAGTGCCCAGTCGAATAAATTTTTTTTAGTATAATATTTTTTACTAAGTGCCCAGTCGAATAAATTTTTTTTAGTATAATATTTTTACTAAGTGCCCAGTCGAATAAATTTTTTTTAGTATAATATTTTTTACTAAGTGCCCAGTCGAATAAATTTTTTTAGTATAATATTTTTTACTAAGTGCCCAGTCGAAATAAATTTTTTTTAGTATAATATTTTTTACTAAGTGCCCAGTCGAATAATTTTTTTTAGTATAATATTTTTTACTAAGTGCCCAGTCGAATAAATTTTTTTAGTATAATATTTTTTACTAAGTGCCCAGTCGAATAAATTTTTTTTAGTATAATATTTTTTACTAAGTGCCCAGTCGAATAAATTTTTTTTAGTATAATATTTTTACTAAGTGCCCAGTCGAATAAATTTTTTTTAGTATAATATTTTTTACTAAGTGCCCAGTCGAATAAATTTTTTTTAGTATAATATTTTTTACTAAGTGCCCAGTCGAATAAATTTTTTTTAGTATAATATTTTTTACTAAGTGCCCAGTCGAATAAATTTTTTTTTAGTATAATATTTTTTACTAAGTGCCCAGTCGAATAAATTTTTTTAGTATAATATTTTTTACTAAGTGCCCAGTCGAATAAATTTTTTTTAGTATAATATTTTTTACTAAGTGCCCAGTCGAATAAATTTTTTTTAGTATAATATTTTTTACTAAGTGCCCAGTCGAATAAATTTTTTTTAGTATAATATTTTTACTAAGTGCCCAGTCGAATAAATTTTTTTAGTATAATATTTTTTACTAAGTGCCCAGTCGAATAATTTTTTTTAGTATAATATTTTTTACTAAGTGCCCAGTCGAATAAATTTTTTAGTATAATATTTTTTACTAAGTGCCCAGTCGAATAAATTTTTTTTAGTATAATATTTTTTACTAAGTGCCCAGTCGAATAAATTTTTTTTAGTATAATATTTTTTACTAAGTGCCCAGTCGAATAAATTTTTTTTAGTATAATATTTTTTACTAAGTGCCCAGTCGAATAAATTTTTTTTAGTATAATATTTTTTACTAAGTGCCCAGTCGAATAAATTTTTTTTAGTATAATATTTTTTACTAAGTGCCCAGTCGAATAAATTTTTTTTAGTATAATATTTTTTACTAAGTGCCCAGTCGAATAAATTTTTTTTAGTATAATATTTTTTACTAAGTGCCCAGTCGAATAAATTTTTTTAGTATAATATTTTTACTAAGTGCCCAGTCGAATAAATTTTTTTTAGTATAATATTTTTTACTAAGTGCCCAGTCGAATAAATTTTTTTTAGTATAAATTTTTTACTAAGTGCCCAGTCGAATAAATTTTTTTTAGTATAATATTTTTTACTAAGTGCCCAGTCGAATAAATTTTTTTTAGTATAATATTTTTTACTAAGTGCCCAGTCGAATAAATTTTTTTTAGTATAATATTTTTTACTAAGTGCCCAGTCGAATAAATTTTTTTTAGTAATATTTTTTACTAAGTGCCCAGTCGAATAAATTTTTTTTAGTATAATATTTTTTACTAAGTGCCCAGTCGAATAAATTTTTTAGTATAATATTTTTTACTAAGTGCCCAGTCGAATAAATTTTTTTTAGTATAATATTTTTTACTAAGTGCCCAGTCGAATAAATTTTTTTAGTATAATATTTTTTACTAAGTGCCCAGTCGAATAAATTTTTTTTAGTATAATATTTTTTACTAAGTGCCCAGTCGAATAAATTTTTTTAGTATAATATTTTTTACTAAGTGCCCAGTCGAATAAATTTTTTTTAGTATAATATTTTTTACTAAGTGCCCAGTCGAATAAATTTTTTTTAGTATAATATTTTTTACTAAGTGCCCAGTCGAATAAATTTTTTTTAGTATAATATTTTTACTAAGTGCCCAGTCGAATAAATTTTTTTTAGTATAATATTTTTTACTAAGTGCCCAGTCGAATAAATTTTTTTTAGTATAATATTTTTTACTAAGTGCCCAGTCGAATAAATTTTTTTAGTATAATATTTTTTACTAAGTGCCCAGTCGAATAAATTTTTTTTAGTATAATATTTTTTACTAAGTGCCCAGTCGAATAAATTTTTTTTAGTATAATATTTTTTACTAAGTGCCCAGTCGAATAAATTTTTTTAGTATAATATTTTTTACTAAGTGCCCAGTCGAATAATTTTTTTTAGTATAATATTTTTTACTAAGTGCCCAGTCGAATAAATTTTTTTAGTATAATATTTTTTACTAAGTGCCCAGTCGAATAAATTTTTTTAGTATAATATTTTTTACTAAGTGCCCAGTCGAATAAATTTTTTTTAGTATAATATTTTTACTAAGTGCCCAGTCGAATAAATTTTTTTAGTATAATATTTTTTACTAAGTGCCCAGTCGAAATAAATTTTTTTTAGTATAATATTTTTTACTAAGTGCCCAGTCGAATAAATTTTTTAGTATAATATTTTTTACTAAGTGCCCAGTCGAAAAAATTTTTTTAGTATAATATTTTTTACTAAGTGCCCAGTCGAATAAATTTTTTTAGTATAATATTTTTTACTAAGTGCCCAGTCGAATAATTTTTTTTAGTATAATATTTTTTACTAAGTGCCCAGTCGAATAAATTTTTTTAGTATAATATTTTTTACTAAGTGCCCAGTCGAATAAATTTTTTTTAGTATAATATTTTTTACTAAGTGCCCAGTCGAATAAATTTTTTTTAGTATAATATTTTTTACTAAGTGCCCAGTCGAATAAATTTTTTTAGTATAATATTTTTACTAAGTGCCCAGTCGAATAAATTTTTTTTAGTATAATATTTTTTACTAAGTGCCCAGTCGAATAAATTTTTTTTAGTATAATATTTTTTACTAAGTGCCCAGTCGAATAAATTTTTTTAGTATAATATTTTTTACTAAGTGCCCAGTCGAATAAATTTTTTTTAGTATAATATTTTTACTAAGTGCCCAGTCGAATAAATTTTTTTTAGTATAATATTTTTACTAAGTGCCCAGTCGAATAAATTTTTTTAGTATAATATTTTTTACTAAGTGCCCAGTCGAATAAATTTTTTTTAGTATAATATTTTTTACTAAGTGCCCAGTCGAATAAATTTTTTTAGTATAATATTTTTTACTAAGTGCCCAGTCGAATAAATTTTTTTTAGTATAATATTTTTTACTAAGTGCCCAGTCGAATAAATTTTTTTTAGTATAATATTTTTACTAAGTGCCCAGTCGAATAAATTTTTTTAGTATAATATTTTTTACTAAGTGCCCAGTCGAATAAATTTTTTTAGTATAATATTTTTTACTAAGTGCCCAGTCGAATAAATTTTTTTTAGTATAATATTTTTACTAAGTGCCCAGTCGAATAAATTTTTTAGTATAATATTTTTTACTAAGTGCCCAGTCGAATAATTTTTTTTAGTATAATATTTTTTACTAAGTGCCCAGTCGAATAAATTTTTTTTAGTATAATATTTTTTACTAAGTGCCCAGTCGAATAAATTTTTTTAGTATAATATTTTTTACTAAGTGCCCAGTCGAATAAATTTTTTTAGTATATATTTTTTACTAAGTGCCCAGTCGAATAAAATTTTTTTAGTATAATATTTTTACTAAGTGCCCAGTCGAATAAATTTTTTAGTATAATATTTTTTACTAAGTGCCCAGTCGAATAAATTTTTTTTAGTATAATATTTTTTACTAAGTGCCCAGTCGAATAAATTTTTTTTAGTATATATTTTTTACTAAGTGCCCAGTCGAATAAATTTTTTTAGTATAATATTTTTTACTAAGTGCCCAGTCGAATAAATTTTTTTTAGTATAATATTTTTTACTAAGTGCCCAGTCGAATAAATTTTTTTTAGTATAATATTTTTTACTAAGTGCCCAGTCGAATAAATTTTTTTAGTATAATATTTTTTACTAAGTGCCCAGTCGAATAAATTTTTTTTAGTATAATATTTTTTACTAAGTGCCCAGTCGAATAAATTTTTTTTAGTATAATATTTTTTACTAAGTGCCCAGTCGAATAAATTTTTTTTAGTATAATATTTTTTACTAAGTGCCCAGTCGAATAAATTTTTTTAGTATAATATTTTTTACTAAGTGCCCAGTCGAATAAATTTTTTTAGTATAATATTTTTTACTAAGTGCCCAGTCGAATAAATTTTTTTTAGTATAATATTTTTTACTAAGTGCCCAGTCGAATAAATTTTTTTTAGTATAATATTTTTTACTAAGTGCCCAGTCGAATAAATTTTTTTTAGTATAATATTTTTTACTAAGTGCCCAGTCGAATAAATTTTTTTTTAGTATAATATTTTTTACTAAGTGCCCAGTCGAATAAATTTTTTTTAGTATAATATTTTTTTACTAAGTGCCCAGTCGAATAAATTTTTTTTAGTATAATATTTTTTACTAAGTGCCCAGTCGAATAAATTTTTTTAGTATAATATTTTTTACTAAGTGCCCAGTCGAATAAATTTTTTTAGTATAATATTTTTTACTAAGTGCCCAGTCGAATAAATTTTTTTTTAGTAAATATTTTTTTACTAAGTGCCCAGTCGAATAAATTTTTTTTAGTATAATATTTTTTACTAAGTGCCCAGTCGAATAAATTTTTTTTAGTATAATATTTTTTACTAAGTGCCCAGTCGAATAAATTTTTTTAGTATAATATTTTTTACTAAGTGCCCAGTCGAATAAATTTTTTTTAGTATAATATTTTTTACTAAGTGCCCAGTCGAATAAATTTTTTTTAGTATAATATTTTTTACTAAGTGCCCAGTCGAATAAATTTTTTTTAGTATATATTTTTTACTAAGTGCCCAGTCGAATAAATTTTTTTTAGTATAATATTTTTTACTAAGTGCCCAGTCGAATAAATTTTTTTAGTATAATATTTTTTACTAAGTGCCCAGTCGAATAATTTTTTTTAGTATAATATTTTTTACTAAGTGCCCAGTCGAATAAATTTTTTTTAGTATAATATTTTTTACTAAGTGCCCAGTCGAATAAATTTTTTTTAGTATAATATTTTTTACTAAGTGCCCAGTCGAATAATTTTTTTTTAGTATAATATTTTTTTACTAAGTGCCCAGTCGAATAAATTTTTTTAGTATAATATTTTTTACTAAGTGCCCAGTCGAATAAATTTTTTTTAGTATAATATTTTTTACTAAGTGCCCAGTCGAATAAATTTTTTTTAGTATAATATTTTTTACTAAGTGCCCAGTCGAATAATTTTTTTTAGTATAATATTTTTTACTAAGTGCCCAGTCGAATAAATTTTTTTAGTATATATTTTTTTACTAAGTGCCCAGTCGAATAAATTTTTTTTAGTATAATATTTTTTACTAAGTGCCCAGTCGAATAAATTTTTTTAGTATAATATTTTTTACTAAGTGCCCAGTCGAATAAATTTTTTTTAGTATAATATTTTTTACTAAGTGCCCAGTCGAATAAATTTTTTTTAGTATATATTTTTTACTAAGTGCCCAGTCGAATAAATTTTTTTAGTATAATATTTTTTACTAAGTGCCCAGTCGAATAATTTTTTTTTAGTATAATATTTTTTACTAAGTGCCCAGTCGAATAAATTTTTTTTAGTATAATATTTTTTACTAAGTGCCCAGTCGAATAAATTTTTTTTAGTATAATATTTTTTACTAAGTGCCCAGTCGAATAAATTTTTTTAGTATAATATTTTTTACTAAGTGCCCAGTCGAATAAATTTTTTTTAGTATAATATTTTTTACTAAGTGCCCAGTCGAATAAATTTTTTTTAGTATAATATTTTTTACTAAGTGCCCAGTCGAATAAATTTTTTTTAGTATAATATTTTTTACTAAGTGCCCAGTCGAATAAATTTTTTTTAGTATAATATTTTTTACTAAGTGCCCAGTCGAATAAATTTTTTTAGTATAATATTTTTTACTAAGTGCCCAGTCGAATAAATTTTTTTTAGTATATTTTTTTACTAAGTGCCCAGTCGAATAAATTTTTTTTAGTATAATATTTTTTACTAAGTGCCCAGTCGAATAAATTTTTTTTAGTATAATATTTTTTACTAAGTGCCCAGTCGAATAAATTTTTTTTAGTATAATATTTTTTACTAAGTGCCCAGTCGAATAATTTTTTTTAGTATAATATTTTTACTAAGTGCCCAGTCGAATAAATTTTTTTAGTATAATATTTTTTACTAAGTGCCCAGTCGAATAAATTTTTTTTAGTATAATATTTTTTACTAAGTGCCCAGTCGAATAAATTTTTTTTAGTATAATATTTTTACTAAGTGCCCAGTCGAATAAATTTTTTTTAGTATAATATTTTTTACTAAGTGCCCAGTCGAATAAATTTTTTTTAGTATAATTTTTTTACTAAGTGCCCAGTCGAATAAATTTTTTTTAGTATAATATTTTTTACTAAGTGCCCAGTCGAATAAATTTTTTTTTAGTATAATATTTTTTACTAAGTGCCCAGTCGAATAAATTTTTTTTAGTATAATATTTTTTACTAAGTGCCCAGTCGAATAAATTTTTTTTAGTATAATATTTTTTACTAAGTGCCCAGTCGAATAAATTTTTTTTAGTATAATATTTTTTACTAAGTGCCCAGTCGAATAAATTTTTTTTAGTATAATATTTTTTACTAAGTGCCCAGTCGAATAAATTTTTTTTAGTATAATATTTTTTACTAAGTGCCCAGTCGAATAAATTTTTTTTAGTATAATATTTTTTACTAAGTGCCCAGTCGAATAAATTTTTTTTAGTATAATATTTTTTACTAAGTGCCCAGTCGAATAAATTTTTTTTAGTATAATATTTTTACTAAGTGCCCAGTCGAATAAATTTTTTTTAGTATAATATTTTTTACTAAGTGCCCAGTCGAATAAATTTTTTGTATAATATTTTTTACTAAGTGCCCAGTCGAATAATTTTTTTTAGTATAATATTTTTTACTAAGTGCCCAGTCGAATAAATTTTTTTTAGTATAATATTTTTTACTAAGTGCCCAGTCGAATAAATTTTTTTTAGTATAATATTTTTTACTAAGTGCCCAGTCGAATAAATTTTTTTTAGTATAATATTTTTTACTAAGTGCCCAGTCGAATAAATTTTTTTTAGTATAATATTTTTTACTAAGTGCCCAGTCGAATAAATTTTTTTTAGTATAATATTTTTTACTAAGTGCCCAGTCCGATAAATTTTTTTTAGTATAATATTTTTTACTAAGTGCCCAGTCGAATAAATTTTTTTTAGTATAATATTTTTTACTAAGTGCCCAGTCGAATAAATTTTTTTTAGTATAATATTTTTTACTAAGTGCCCAGTCGAATAAATTTTTTTAGTATAATATTTTTTACTAAGTGCCCAGTCGAATAAATTTTTTTTAGTATAATATTTTTTACTAAGTGCCCAGTCGAATAAATTTTTTTTAGTATAATATTTTTTACTAAGTGCCCAGTCGAATAAATTTTTTTTAGTATAATATTTTTTACTAAGTGCCCAGTCGAATAAATTTTTTTTTAGTATAATATTTTTTACTAAGTGCCCAGTCGAATAATTTTTTTAGTATAATATTTTTACTAAGTGCCCAGTCGAATAAATTTTTTTAGTATAATATTTTTTACTAAGTGCCCAGTCGAATAAATTTTTTTTTAGTATAATATTTTTACTAAGTGCCCAGTCGAATAAATTTTTTTTAGTATAATATTTTTTACTAAGTGCCCAGTCGAATAAATTTTTTTTAGTATAATATTTTTTACTAAGTGCCCAGTCGAATAAATTTTTTTTAGTATAATATTTTTTACTAAGTGCCCAGTCGAATAAATTTTTTTTAGTATAATATTTTTTACTAAGTGCCCAGTCGAATAAATTTTTTTTAGTATAATATTTTTTACTAAGTGCCCAGTCGAATAAATTTTTTTTAGTATAATATTTTTTACTAAGTGCCCAGTCGAATAAATTTTTTTTAGTATAATATTTTTACTAAGTGCCCAGTCGAATAATTTTTTTTAGTATAATATTTTTTACTAAGTGCCCAGTCGAATAAATTTTTTTTAGTATAATATTTTTTACTAAGTGCCCAGTCGAATAATTTTTTTTTAGTATATATTTTTTACTAAGTGCCCAGTCGAATAAATTTTTTTTAGTATAATATTTTTTACTAAGTGCCCAGTCGAATAAATTTTTTTAGTATAATATTTTTTACTAAGTGCCCAGTCGAATAAATTTTTTTAGTATAATATTTTTTACTAAGTGCCCAGTCGAATAAATTTTTTTTAGTATAATATTTTTTACTAAGTGCCCAGTCGAATAAATTTTTTTAGTATAATATTTTTTACTAAGTGCCCAGTCGAATAATTTTTTTTTAGTATAATATTTTTTACTAAGTGCCCAGTCGAATAAATTTTTTTTAGTATAATATTTTTACTAAGTGCCCAGTCGAATAAATTTTTTTTAGTATAATATTTTTACTAAGTGCCCAGTCGAATAAATTTTTTAGTATAATATTTTTTACTAAGTGCCCAGTCGAGTAAATTTTTTTTAGTATAATAATTTTTTTACTAAGTGCCCAGTCGAATAAATTTTTTTTAGTATAATATTTTTTACTAAGTGCCCAGTCGAATAAATTTTTTTTAGTATAATATTTTTACTAAGTGCCCAGTCGAATAAATTTTTTTTAGTATAATATTTTTACTAAGTGCCCAGTCGAATAAATTTTTTTTAGTATAATATTTTTTCTAAGTGCCCAGTCGAATAAATTTTTTTTA
>NW_020539656.1:0-18155 GCF_003426905.1 Ctenocephalides felis
CTGTAGTGCGTTTAGAAAGTGGTGCACTATATTGGTGGTAAATAAAGTTTACATGTGGATTTATATATATATTATATTATATATATATATATATATAATTTATTCATTCATTCATCTATCTATTTTTTGCTTATAATCATTTACAAATATTTTTTTAATAGGGGAATTTTACCATTTGCCCAACGTAAGCGATTATGGGATCGCCATAAAGCTAAAACACGCAAACCTTCTAGACCATCTAGTATTGAAGTTACTTGCGGTGCACAAGTTTGTATGAAAAATAGTCCTATGTATCAGCCAGGAGCTATCGGTAATTTTATAACATATATATATAAGTAGGGAGTATGCTGCAGTAGTTGAATTTTTTTGCTGTGTACAGGTTTCACAATTTCAAATGGTGTTCCAAAAGTTGGGCAACTTCAAAATTCTGCTTGAGTTTAACAGATTTATGCCAATTTAAGGTTTTGCCTGCACCAGTTTCTGAGAATTCTCACACAAGTAACATAACCACAGGTAAATTGTTTGTATTTAAGTATGTGTATATATATATATATATATATATATATATTGTTGGTATCTGTTTTTGATATACATTTTTATAATATTTTTATAAACACTAATTTAATCATCTGGAAATACAGCTGAACAATTCCGTAGTTATTTATTATTTTAATAAACCATGATTATTTTGTTTCAAATATTTTCCTAACAAAGCTTTGAACTTCAGCTTCAATAGGAGCAACAACTTCAGGGCCTGGTAATTCAAAAGGAACTTGTGTTCAAAAGGAAACAGCCGATCGTATGGATATGCCACCTCCACCATCACCAGCTTCTAGTACTTGTAGTGATACTGGCAGTATTACTAATAGTCACAGTATGTTAAATTTTATATAAATATTATTAACACACACACATGTATATATATGCCTTATTCAAATTGTATATAAGCTAACTGAGAATGATTTAGGATATAAGATAATAATATTGTTTTAGGTTTTCAATATTACAACAATATTCAATCCGTGAAACATTAGTATAGTATTTAGATATGTGTATCTAAATTGTGTAATACGTTTTTTTCTAATTTAATATTTCAGTCTATTGCTATTTAAAAGACTCAATTAATTACGAAAAAAAACCTTTTTACAAGATAATTTAATTTTCATTTTATTAATCTCAACTAGATGCACAATCTGAAAAACTATTTATCATATTACATTACAATTACAGAAAGACAAAGAAGAGTGACTGTAAAAGATGACTCAAATATTGAACCTAAGAAAGATGATGAAGAATTGTGGTTACTGAAGGATGTTGTTTTTATTGAAGATGTTCGCAGCATACCCATTGGTATATGCATTACTTTATTACAATTGTACTTGTAAATAAATTAACAAAATTTTTATTGTTTTGAAAATAGGTAAAGTATTGAAAGTTGATGGAGCATATGCAGCAGTAAAATTTCCTTCAGCAAGCATAGGAAAAAATGAGAAAGAAGAAGAAACTTGTAATTTATTGCAAGATTGTAGATTGATGAGAAAAGATGAATTACAGGTATTGTCAATTTCAATATAGGCAAATATGCTACAGTACTTAATGTCTGTAATTATTATTTAATTTTTATTTAAGGCCACCATCAAAATATATGTATGTAAAACAATTTACTTCATGATGAATCTAATATATAAGAATAGTGTTTAATTTTTAGACTATATATCTAAACTAATATGTATCGTATCTAATAACTGAGTTGTGATCCGAACTAATTATTATCAAAAAGTTAGATACTGTAATAACTATGAGACGGCAAAAACAAAATATTATATTATTATATAATTCATATTTATCAAGTATTATATAATTCATATTTATCAAAAGTGAATTTGGATTTTCCAATTTATCAACTGGAAGTTGTCCAAAATTTTAGTTTACATGTTGCATTCTTCTAACTAAAATATTTTATGTAGGTGATAAAATCAATGACAACATCACGTGCTCCTGACTGTTTCCAAAGATCGCCACGACGCATATCATTACCAGAAGGTTTAGCTCCGCATGTATTGTCACTAGCTGTGGATACCAGAGGTGTTCATGCTATTGTAAGAGGTGGAAATATAGGATCTAGGTTATGCTACTCAGTATTTTCATTGAACACTGGGCGACAAGAAACTGAAGCACCTTTTCCTAGTGACCCTACTGCATTTCTTGGTTTGAATATAAGTGATATCAGTTTGACATGCATTGGTGAGGTAAATTATTGCTCTTTTTTTGCAGTTACTTTTTTTTTTGACTACTCTTTTGTATTATTTATGAACTATTCAGCATTTATGTTTTTGTAATAGAACTATATTGGAAATTAAATAATTAGCAGAAGTTTTATATTTAATTTAAATTTAACAGGGAAATGATAGTGTGCTACTACTGAGGGATGGGAATCGCACTTTATATCCATTGGCCAAAGATTGTATGGAATGTATTCGAGATCCCAATACACTAGACTTGCCCCCTATAAGAAGTTTAGGAGCATCTGTAATAGCATTGCCTTCATCATCGATTTCAAATAATCTTAAAACCCAAGTAAATTAAATAGTTATAACAGAATTATTGCTTATACTTCAAATGCCAAAATTTAATTTTAGGTGGCTCTTATAGCAATGGCAACAGAAGTGCAACTTTTGATGCCCAGAATTTTAAGATGTGATATTGAAGGAATTAAAATAATTTTAGCCCAACTGGAAGGTGACTTGAGTTAGTATAACTAATTAAAATAAAAAATTATGTCGATTAGTTAATTTTAAATTGCTTATACAATTATAATTTCACAGAATCACAATTACCTTTGGTACTAAATGAACGTTGTGATGGTAATAGGAATATTCTACATGCTTGCGTTAGTATGTGCGCACCTGTTTCAAACAAAATTTTTGACATAACTGGTAAGTATTTTACAACATGTTACTCAGATCTCAGACAAATTTTCAATGCTCATTTTTTCTTAATCTAGGTCAAACGGAACAGGGATTATCTATTCCAGAATCGGGTCCCAATGTGACTTCAATTCCTGTAGCTCCTCCTCCTGCTACAGAGGAACCTTCAATGCCTATAGTATATTGGTCAGAAAATTTTGAACCACAGCCTCCACCTAGTGAAGTTGAAAATGGGTATTTACTTTCAATATACTTATTGCTATTATATAATTGAATTGAAATCTTTCAAATTGAATGCCTTTAAAAAAATATTGGTATTTCTATGATTTTCTATCTCAATATTTTTCAATGTTTTATAAAATTTACATGATGCACACAATATAAAATGCAATTAGTATATTTTAGAAATATGTATTTTATTTTTAGTATTTTTAATTAAAATTGATTTTATATGAAGGAATAAGGTGCTTATACATAAATCATCTAGATCAAAGTATTGTATCATTGTATTCGCTTTACAAAAAAAATTACTTAAAAAAAAAATCAATAATCCAGTTTATTAAATATTTTAATTAATTTAAGGTGCAAAAATTCTGCTGCATCAGTTGCAAGTACCCAGAAAGGTAATGCCAATGTAGCCCCCATATTCATAATTGATGAGAATGAAAGACGCAATAATGCCATTGCAGCTGTCCAACTGTTATGTGATAGTCCAGCATTACAACCACATCTCAAAGAATTGCTAAGTGCCAAGTATGTTTTACTTTCTATTATTAATGCCAAAAAGAACTAAAATGTAAATAACATAAACAAACAGATGAATTATTTTTTCTTTTAAGTTTTATGTTATGATTTACCATACTTTCCATACACTCACACTAATATTCAAAGTCAATTATGGTATATGAAGATTCATTCAACATACTCAATTTCAATTTCGAGAAGCTACACACATTTTATTATCAATTATTTTGTATTTAATTTACTTTGCATTCGATAATTCTTCATTTTTATTCATTCAGGGATGCACAAGGGCAAACTCCGTTCATGCTTTCAGTGGCAGTTCGTGCCTATCGTGCTGGTCTTACTTTGTTGACCACTATCAGCCAAGTAAGTGGTGGAAATGCATCTATTAGAGACAGTATGCTATTCCCTCCTGGTAGTGCACCAGATCATTCACCATTGCATGTTTTGTGTTGTAATGACACATGCAGCTTTACTTGGACTGGCGCAGAGCATATTAATCAGGTAAATATATCTATATACTTATTTACTTAAATATCTTGAATTTAGATTATTGCTTTTTTTATATGTTTATATTTAATATTTATGTGGGCACTAGATACAGTGAACTATAGAAGATTATAATTTACTCATAAAGTGCCCAAAATCAAATGTTCTTCGATGACTGTCACTAATATAGTTTAATGTGAAAGACAGATACGGAACAAACATTTATTAAGTATGTACATAATAAACTCATGAATATGTTAGTAACTATAATACATTATAAGCTGAAACATGTGTAAAAATAGTCATTATATATCTTTATGCTAAATACAATTGAATTTTGTTATAGGATATATTTGAATGCCGAACTTGTGGTCTGACAGGTTCTCTTTGCTGCTGCACTGAATGCGCAAAAGTAAGTTATTAAACTTTTACGCTAACCGTAAAAGATTTAAAAATTAATATCATTAAAATATGAATATTTTAGGTTTGCCATAAAGGACATGATTGCAAACTGAAGAGAACTTCTCCAACAGCATATTGTGATTGTTGGGAGAAATGTAAATGCAAGGCATTGATACAAGGAAGTCAAACTGCAAGATTTACTCTGATGTGTCGATTGGTTGCAGGAACAGACTTGGTTACAACATTTAATAGCCGGTTAGTTAAATAGAAAAAATTGGTAGAAATTTATGATACTAAAATACTATTACAATATTTGCAGAGGTGAGAGTATTCTGTTGTTCTTAGTCCAAACAGTGGGCAGACAGTCAATCGAACAAAGACAGTATAGAACTGCAAGGCCCAGAAGCACCTCAGGTAAGGGAAAGGCTATAATTCATATTATTTAATAATGTTACACAGCATATATATGTGATTTAAATTTTAATATTATATTAGCTGAAGGAGATATGCCTGATCATGATTTAGAGCCCCCGCGATTTGCTAAGCGTGCTCTGGAATTTATTTTAAGAGATTGGCCAGGTTTGCGAGCTATGATATTATCAGGTGTTGTGGACAATTCTGTATGCAGCAATCTTCAGAAAGAAGATGATACTGCATACATAAATGGTCAAAGTGGAACTACATTATTGGATAGATTTACTCACAATCTTTTTGTACGATGTAATTGTGATGTAAGTTTTAACATTAACTTTTATTCATAATATTACTATATATTATATTATATCAATATTATGTTATTAGTTCGAGGTTTGTTTAGAAATATTTTATGAAATTAGAATTTAAAAGATTTGCTTCAATAATAGTTATAAAAAATTGTATATTCCAAGTCCATCCATAATGTGTTTATTTTGATAACTGTCACTATATTCTGTGAAGATTGCATAAGCGCAATAACTGTATGTTAATAAAAGAAACCTAGTTATATTAATTCTGTTAAATTCTTACATTTTAGTTGCTAGATGCTTTACTAGAAACCTTAGTACGAGAAATTAATAACACATCTGTTCCTGGGCGCTGTGAAGAAGCTACTCTGGTAGGAAAAGTTAACTACATTCGTATTGGAAGTTTTATTTTTATAACTATTTTTTTTGTAGGTTGCAAGGCGTTTTGTAAGATCAGTTGCGAGAGTTTTTGTGATATTCAGTGTTGAAAGTACGCCATCGGCAGACAAGAGAAGAGGGTAAGGATGAATAGCTTTTATTGACAGAATCTGGATTTGCTTTTTCTTTTTAGAAGATTCCAATTCTAAATTTAGTACAGTGCTAATAGACTTCTGCTTTTATAGAGTTGGTGGCAGTGTGCATCCAATATTAAAATGTCGAAAAGTTTTCCAGTCTCTTATCAAATTATCTATTGAAGAATTATGTGAGACTGCAGATTCATTAATTTCACCAGTCAGATTAGGTGTTGTTCGACCAACAGCGCCATTTTCTTTGCCTAATTCTCCAGTTGAAATTGTTAACGTTTGTATAAAATATATTTAATTATTAAACATATTTATAATTTATATATAAATTAACTGAAGTATTTATTATAGAGTTCCGAGGATTTATTTTCTGTTGAGCCTTTGACGCCTTTAAATACAAGGGCTAACATTTCGACAAATTCAAATGTATTATCTGCAGATATGACAAATAATGGTGCCAGTAGAAATCGTGGCATTGGCCAAAGAATACATACATCAACTCTTAATTTGGATGATACAATAGATAATGAAGGTAAAATTAATGCTTCGATGGCTTGGTTATTGTTTCTATTATTATATATCTATTTCAGGTATGGCAGTAGATGATCAGGAAGGGGAAACTTCAGAACAAGATGATTTGGATAGAAGTGGTGCTCTGGCTGTATCTGGTGGTGAGCAAATGGAATCTGAACAGCCTGATCCTTTGAGCGGACAGGCAAATGCTGATGTTACTTTGGTAAATATATAATAACATATTTTATTATTTTAAATATAATTTATATGTTATATTGAGTAAACTTCCAATTTGTATAGGAGGAAAGTGATGTTGAATTAGATTTATTGGTCGAAGCTGACACTGAGTCTGAAAGTGATGATAATCATAGTAATCAGGATGCACAATCTGCACAACGCAGTGTTCAAACTGGTGCTACTGCAGGATCCGATACAGGTTATTTGTGATTATATATAATATGCTATAATAACTATATATACTATAGAGATTATGATTTTTACTTTTCATTTGTAATAGATGAATCAGGTGAATCTTCACAACCAGAAGAAGAAGGAAGTGAAAATGGTGATACAGACGAATTGAGCACAGCTGAGACAATAGCCAATGATGAATTGTTGGAGCGTAGAATGTCAGTATGATAATTTTTGATATATCAAATTATTTTAGATATTTTTGATACAATAACATAAACTTGCAGTACCGGAACTGGGCATTTACATCGTAACAACTTAGCTCCTCAGAGTATGCAATGGGCTATAAGGAGTCGCGAAAACAACAGGTATATACACAGAGAATTATTCTATTCAGATATAAATTTCATTTTACTCTTACAAACACTGCTGTTATATGTTACCAGCAGCCTAATGTAATCATCTTCTCTTTGTGAAATGTAAAAAAATTAAATTTTTATGTATATAGCAGAGTATATATTACTTTTTTTTTTCATTTTAATAGGGCATCAGGTGGAGTACGTTTATCTACTGGTTCAAATCTTGTGTTTATTGATTCAAGTTCGTTGCGTAGAACTGCTGCAGCTACTGCAGCTGTTGCTGCCGCTAATCATCAAGAACCGCATACAATGGCCACAACTGCCAGTTGTTTGGCTAGAGGATTCGGTATTGTTGTTGAACTTTTATTAGTATATTAGTAACATAGTATATAAAGTAATATTTTAAAATAACCTTCAACAAGTTAATTTTTTTAGGTATTGTTATCCGCCAAATAGCCGAACTTTTAGCTGCATTGCATGATTATTCACATGTAGGCTTACTTCATAAATCTCTTGAAGTTTCATTTGATGAAATTATGAAACTACAGGTAAATATATCAAATAACAGGATATTAATTTAACTAACAATGAAATTATATTTTTTTAAATGAAATTTTGGCAGATGTACTTGGAATATCGTTTACGGGGGACATGGGAATGGCTTTTGACTGTAATGGATGCTACTGAAGCTCAATTGAGGTTCGGAGCCTCTTTAACTCATGCAGCTGATCCTGCCCACCCTGGTCATCCATTGCATGCCCCCTCAGTTGGAGGAGCGGTTCCAGGAACAGCAGGATCACAGGTTCAATTCAACAAAGATTTTATTGTGAAAATTATTTGCATTTTCCATTGATGTATTGCCCTGATATTGTCTCACATGTTACAAATATCAAACATACTATAAAATATTTTAACTTGAATAAGTTCTCATTTAATTTTATTAAATAATTTTCAATTCAAATTTTATCCAATAATTTTCAATTCAAATTTAGATCAAATACTCTGTTTCATGCATCATTTGATTCTGATTTGAATCATATGTATTTACCATTTGTGATTTTAACAAATGTCATCTGAATCTTGAGTTCCCAATTCCCAATTCTGATTTGAATCCAAAAGATCTAAATCCAAATCACGGAAATTGCTAAAACCTGATTGAATAGTAAATGGTTTATCAAAAGATACAATTTATCACTATAGAAAACTGTAGGAAATGGTTGCACATTTGGGCTCATGTACTTAAATTAATTAAAATATCCTCTGAAAATTCTGTTAAGTATTAATACTAGATATTGATGAATTTATTTTTTAAAGCCAAAATATTTCAATAATAATAGATTCCACATTTTTAAGTTTGGTTTCCTAGGTTAATTCAATCATTTCAATTTAATCCATTTTTTTTTAACTATCTAGTGATTCTGCTTATGAACGTAATGACAAATTTGCACCAATATAATAATGATATTTATTATAGTGAAGAACTGAAAATTATCACCCATCATTTTATTAATGTTGAAAAATGCAATTGTTAATGTGGTGGTTGTGAACATCATGTTGCACCTTGCAATGCTAAATTGTTTACAACTTTTTTTTATAATAAACATATAGTATACTATTTTAAACATCTACTGTTGCAAATCTGCTTTCATTATCACTTATTTCTTACAATGTATGAAAGTTTTAAATTTATTGTTTGCAACGTATTCTCTGTGTTTGTTTTTTTTTTTTAATTAATACTTAATCACTTAAATATATATCAACTTTTAAATGTAATTTTCAGTCTGGTGCAACATTGGGAATGGTAAATGCAATTGGATCAGGAAATCCATCCTCATCTTCAGCAGGGGCTAGTAGAGTGTCACGTGGCGGCGGAGGTGGCGGTAGCGGGGGCGGTGGACAAGCAGGAAACGCGGGAAGTGCTGTTGGTCCTCGTCTAGTTGGTTTTGGGTCATCCACAGAAACATCCAGGGGTCGTGGGGCCGATCGAGATGGTACATATTCAATAATAATAAATTTTGATTCAAAAATTCTATAATGATTACTCACCAATGGCAAATTCTATTTAAAAATTGAAAATTTTGTTCACATTTATTTTTATATTGAAAATGAATGTGAACAAACTTGTATGTACATATATGCCAAAATTAATACTTTCATTTACCTTGTATTTTCAGCTCGACGTGAGTTTCTGAGTTATTGCTTATCTTTGATGCGTGCTCATAATGCAGAACATCGAGACTCACTACCAGTTTTGGATGTGTCTTCCTTACGCCATGTGGCCTACGTTCTAGATGCTTTAATTTATTTGATGAGAGGTGGCAGCGGCGCTAGCTCAGCAAATGAACCGCAAACATCAGCTGCTAGTCTAGTAGGAGAAAGGGGAGATAGGGAACCGTATTTCTGGCAAATTTCTGATGCTGTATGTAGCTAAACCAAAAAAATTTATAAAACAGCTTGTTTTTTATTTTAACTTGATTGGTACTCTAGGATGAAAATGAAAATGATGAGACTGAAGATGAGGCCGGACCGGGTATGGAACCTATGGACACGATAGATGATCAAGACTCGTTGACTAGTGTTCCATATTCTAATAAAACAAGCATTTCTGAGAATAAGGGTCGTAAACATTCATTCTTTCAGGTACAAATCACAATCTTAATGGCATAGAAATATTATTGAATATTATATTGAGTTTGTTTCTCTTTGTTTGGGTAATTGAATGTTGGAATCATATTGGCAATATGAGTTGGCAATTATGAAATATTTTGCAAACTATTGGTTTGAATTCTACTAGACCATAATTTTATATTCCAGCGCTCAGAATCTACTTTGTGTCTGGGGTGTCCACCACCAGATCCATTTGCTATACCTATGGTAGAAGCACTTCCTTTAGCAGATCAACCACATTTGTTACAGCCCAATGCTAGGAGAGATGATTTATTTGGAATACCAAAAATGCCTATCACTGTACCACCAGCAGGTATTCATAACAATTTTGCACTTAATTAGTATAACATTAATGGCGCTATAATGCATATTTTTTCAGCTTATGTAAAAGTAATTTTATATAGTAAGCAGCACTACCCATTATTATTATTATTATTATATATATTAGGTGCTTGAAATTTTTGTACTAAATTCAATTTTAGCAAATTCTATATTATTAGTGTAAAATTTCTAATGCCGAATTCTTGTAATATGAAATTTCATTGATATATATATATTCAAATACTTGCTTCAAATTTTTTTGCAGAATCTGCTCCTCCTGGCACTTACAACCCATTAGAAATGCTTCCAACTCAATTGGGTTTATCATTACGAGGTTCCAACTCTTCAATGAATGTAGGAGTAAATAATGCAGCTTACCATGGTCAATCAATGTCAAACAATGTAAATAATAAGCATCAAGATGACACAGATGATGATGACGACGATGATGATGATGATGATGACGACGAAGATGATGAGGAAGATGCAGAAGAAAATGAAGTAGATATTAAACCTGACTTGGCGGATGTTACTAATACTGAAATGATACCAATAAAGCAAGAGAATATCACTGAAAAGATGGAAACTACAGGTCAGGCATATGGTATTTTTATGAGTAGGTTTGTTATGAGTTAATAGAATATAGCCTATATTTTCACCCAAAATTTTAGTCAAATTAATGTTAATCTCTGAATTTAGAAATACCTTTATTTTATAATATTCTGTACTGAAAACGATAAATTTATGCTTTAGTTTGAAGCTGATTTAGTCATATGTGCATTATGATATATCTCTTTATTTAATTAATAGTTTAATTGATTTTTATTTTGTTCTTGATCATTGATAAACAAATAAAACAAAATGATTGTTCATTCCAAATCAAAACTATTCGTAGATATTAGGTATATAACGATTAAAAAATATAACTGTCATGTAATACTATTAAACACAATTCTAAACTGTGTAATAAAAAATATGGTACTAAAAGCTATTTTTTGAAAATAGATTCTACAAACCAAGCTACAATACCAGATTTGGAAAATTCAGATGCTCAGTCTCACAGTAATTTTGATACATTTGCTAAAAATAAAAAATCAGAAGGTAATCAAGTTTTTCTATTACTTTTATCAACTAAAATCATCATTACTAAATAAATCAAATTTACAGCTTCAGAAGAACCACAAGATTTGTCATGCTCAAAAGATGTTCCCAATACAAGTGAGTAGTCATATATTTCTATATTGACTCATTAAAACATGACACTTTGCGAATATGGTCTTCTTCTATAAAAATACAAATTTGATTTGAACTTTAAAATAAATTTATTGCTAAGTAATATAGTATTACACCTAGTAAAATAAATAATGCTTACCATTGAATTCAATTTTGATATTCTTTGACTCAGATCTGCAAGATTCAAACTCTTCTGATGTTGCTGGCCCAAGCGGACAATCTCCTACTTCAAGTAAGTTTTTGCATCTTATCTTTAATATTTGGAATAGCAATTCATATTTATTTACAGGAAATGTTAAAACAGTGCGTCCTCAAATTATTGTAACACCGCGGAAAGTAGCAGCTGCTTTGCAAGCGGCAACTGCTAAGGTTCTTGCCGATGCTAACAAGAAGAGTCTTTCAGAACTCACAGGAGACAGTCCTGATGTCACTGTATTACCCACTAATTTTAGCGTCTTTGATCTTGGTAAGCATGACAAACTAGTATAGAAATTTATTTCTTTGGTCTTAGTTGCCCAAGCTCTAAAGGTACAATTTTATGTTCTGCACTTTTGAAAAAAGAAAATTACAATGTTGCTAATGTAATAAAGTTTTAGTTACACCAATTATATAATAAAAAATAGATATGTGCTTATTTTTTCAGGAAATTCAGATCAAACAAATGATAGTAATGCCTCTTGCAGTAGATCGCCAACCAAAAGTGTTATTGTTAGAGCTGGACCTTCAGTAAGTATTTTTTACTGTGAAAAATTATTTTATAAGTAGTAGTAATTCAATTTTTCTTTTCTAGGTGGGCACTGGAGACAATCCACTTCCAGATCCAATGGAAACACAAGAAATTTCAGCTCATGTTACTGTTGAAACAACTCCTTCTGTTAATGTTAATGTCAAACCTCCAATTCCAAGGTAAGTTTTTTCAGAAAATTTAATTGCTATTTTATTTTATAAACAATGTTTTAATAAATTTTATTATTATCAAGACCATACCCATCTATTGGTCCTATGGTGTCTCATGATCTATTACTGGGTCGTTGGCGTCTGTCATTAGACCTATTTGGTCGTGTTTTTATGGAAGATGTTGGTTTAGAGCCTGGATCGGTTGTAGCTGAACTTGGTGGATTTCCAGTAAAGGAAGCTAAATTCAGAAGGGATATGGAGAAGTTGCGAAATGCTCAGCAAAATGATTTAACTTTTTTGAAGGTAATGATTGTTTATTTTAATGCATGTGTTGTATTTCTCTAAGATGATGTAACTAAGATATAACGTTCAATGAATATTTGGCTGAATATTAAGCACTTATTATATTAAGTTATAAGAAGATAATTGATAAAAAAAATCAGTTAATTATGTTGTATACATTTTTATATTTTTATTATAATTGTTTAAGTATTTATTATTGTTATGGTACATAACATAGATACATAACAAACTTCTATAAGAGAAGCATACCTTAGAAAAATTGGATGTATGTGTGTGTGTGCGTGTTCGGATACAAATTTTCGTCGACGATTTCGGGAACACGGATGAAGCAATTTGATTAATTCAAAAAACATTCAATTCGTATTGATAAAGAGACGGCTGATTAGTTTTTAGCGAAGGCAAGTCTAGCCGTTCCGAAGATATGGAGCAAAAAGTGTCAAAAACGGTAACTCAGTTTTTAAGAGAACGGAGCGTCCGATTTGAAGAATTCAAAAAACATTTTACTTGTATTAACAAGATGAAGAACTGATCAAATTTTCATGAAGGCAAGTCTAGCGGTTTTGGAGATTCAGTAAAAAAAGTAAAAAAAAGCCATCTGGCGGTCAAAAATGATCATTAGATATATGCACATCAAATTATCAGTTATTTTATAGAGATTTTAACAATAAGTATAAATTTTGTTTACATTCTTATGGGTTCCGTACCAATGCTTATTCGTTAGACGGCGGCGCGGCGCTTACGGTTCTCCGATATTTCGTCTCTATGCTGCAGTTAAAGCAGGACGATTGCTTTGAAAAAAAGTTCAGAATTTCCAAAATATTTCAAAATACACTTTTCTTCAAAGTCTTTTTTTTTTCAAAAAAAAATTAAATTTTTGTCAAAAATTTATAGTTTCTCAAAAATCTAATTTTTCAGAGTAAATTTTTTTCAAAAATGTTAATCTTTTAAAAAATAATATTTTTTGGTACGGGAAGTTCCAGAAATTTGCTTTAAGGCACGATGCCATGCGCCCCACTAGTTAACTGTTTATTTCGAAAATGAAGTTTTTGCTTTCACTAAAAACTAAGCTTTGCAATTTCCAATTGATATTTTTCAAACACATTCATAATATCTGTTAATATATTAATTATAGTGCACAAACACGTGCTTGTATGCTTTAAAAGCGCCTTTTATGCCAAATTTCGTTGGACTGTTGAGAACATGAACTTTATCACTATGTTAAATTTTATTAAAAATCCCAAAACATTTTTTTTAAAGAAACTTAACAAATTATTTTTTGGCTATATGATAATACTGGCATGGTTACCTGTATCAAGTACATACATAGTCTTTCATATTATTTAATCAATGAAATTAGTGATAACATTTTCTATACAACTAGACAGGTTTTGTAGACTGATTGTTTCTTGACACAGATATAAAGATTCTATTATGATTATATAATAATTTCTATGGACAATGCACAAATTCCATAACTTGAGATAGTAAGATCGGAAAAACGGTTACAAGAAAAAAAGTTTTTAAAATTAAGCCACTTGTCGTAGGGTCGTAAAATTTTAGTATGTTTAGTTCCATGATCTTTATCATCAGGAAAGAAATCATCAAAATCGTCCAATTTTCTTTTCATAAAGAATCGGTCAATGTTTGCCAAATACTAATAAAAGCAATTTCCAACTCTTACCTTTGGAACAATTGATGCATTTTTAAAATCGATTCAGAATTGTGAACTAAAACGTGGACGATTTTTAAAAGAAAACTAATGATTATGCAAACACTTGCACATGCTAGACACGACTATATATTGTACTATTCATCGAAATTGTCGCAAATTTATCGTCTAATTAAGTTTTTGAAGGTAAAATCCATTGGAATAGTTTGGCTATTCGCTCAAAGGTTTCGTCGAATGTTTGGTGCCGAATATACTATTTGTTGCAAGCCTAATATAATTTTTGCGTATACAAATAATAGAAATATCGCAGAACATGTGATATTACTCTCATTATTAATCATTTATTAAACTATGAATGTATTATACAAATATTTTATACAAAAGTTTCTGGTAAAATTTTAATAATCTAAAAATAATTATTTTTAAAATCATTCAGATGGAAAGAGATAGAAATCAACTATTATTGAAAGCATTTAAAGAACTCAACCAACAAATAAATCATCACCACAGACGTGGCTCATCAGTTCCACCTTTAGCAGTTAATAGAGTTAAAGTGACATTTAAAGATGAACCAGGTGAAGGAAGTGGTGTTGCACGTAGTTTTTATACTTCCATTGCCGAAGTAAGTAATTTGTTATCTCTTCCTTATTATTTCTATGCTATTCAAAATCGTTTTCATTCTTATGATTTTATGAAATTTAATAATGTTTCAGGCTATATTATCAAATGAAAAACTGCCAAATTTAGAACCAGCACAAGTAGGAAGTAAATTCAATCAATTCAACATGCTTAGAGTTCGAGGCACTCCTCCAGTTACCCCTAGAGAACAACACCGCAATGCTGGTTCATCTAGTATGCGCACTAGTGGGGGCGCTTCAGGCCATCATCACCATAGGCTTACTTGGAGAAGCAGAGATGTCAGAAAAGCATTAAACGTTGATGCTACACCATTCAATCCAGGACCACAACTTCTAGAAAGTTTGAATTGTTAGTGTTTCAACAAAGTACATGCTATTGTTTGAAATAAGTTTAATAATTATGATAATCTTATATTTAACATTTGTGACTGTACATAATAATATATTAATTAATGCATAGCTAATAATTAATATTTTTTATAATATGATATAACAAATCACAGATGTAGCAGAAATGCCAATTAAAAGAGTAGAATAATTAGTATTTATATATTTGTTTTTTTTTATAGCTGCACCATCCAGTAGTTCCACATATGCACCGTTGACAGTCCCTCTAGTACCATCACAAATGGGCAATATTTACAATGATCATTTAACGCATCATCAACAACAATTAGGAGAAAGGCTTTATCCAAGGGTATATTATAATACATACTTTTAGCTCAAGTTCTAGTCTTATTCATATTATTTACTCTTGCTTTGTAGATATATGCACTACATCCAGGAATGGCTGCAAAAATAACTGGAATGCTCTTAGAATTAGGATCTACACAATTATTAATTCTCTTAGCATCTGATGAATCTTTAAGGCAACGAACCTCGGAAGCTGTAGAACTAATATTATCTCAAGCTCATCATCAAAGTGATACTTTAAGTAAGTTTTTTTTTTGTCAATATAGCTTGTGCAAATCTTACAGTGTTTCAAACTAATAATATTTTAACAGGTAACTTAGTGCCGACAATTCCACGTAAAACTATTATTGATGAACCGCTAGAAGATAATGGTCCCTTGTTCTATATGCCTGGAAAACGTGGCATATATAGTCCTAGACAAGGCAGAGCAAGTAATGAAAGAATTAATGCTTTCAGAAATGTTGGAAGGTAATTTGTATTTATTAGCATATTTGTACAGTACAATAATAATAATGATCTGTCTGGAGGCAGTCGTTAATCCCTTGTTCATTATTGAACAAAGTATCTGTTTTTTCTAATCTATGCCAGTGTGTGAATAACAAGGTTTACAAACCTATGCTATTTTTATGTAGTCATCAACCCCTAAATTGTACCTCAAAGTTATCAAGTTATCCTCCTATACATGTGCTATTAACTTTTAATTATACAATGCATTTGTCTTTTAGTTACTCAAATTTTCTTTTTTTTTTCTAGATTTATTGGCCTGTGCCTGTTACAAAATGAACTATTCCCACTGTTTTTATCGAGGCATGTACTGAAATCTATACTGGGTAGAACTGTTCGATTTCATGATTTGGCTTTCTTTGATCCAGTTATATATGAGTCTTTGCGACAACTTGTGGTTGATGCAGAAACAAAGGAATCATCGAACAGTCTCTTTAGTGCTTTAGATTTAACTTTCAGGTATACTATGAGTATGTAGTTAGTAAGTACATTTTTCTTTCACATTTGAATATTTGAAGTGACCACCAGAAATTATGTCAAATACTCATTTTCACTATAAATTCTCCTTGTACCAATATATATTCATTTTTGGTGATATGTTTATAATTATATTTGAACAAATTATATATTAATTTACATTTTACATGACATAAAATGTCAACATGGTTAAATACTATTCAATAAAGCATTATATAATAATGCAATGAATTCGATCTTGCAGCATTGACTTGTGCATTGAGGAGGGTGGAGGAAATGTTGAATTGACTCCAGGTGGCCGAGACTTAGAGGTGACTGCAACCAATGTTTATGATTATGTCAGAAAATATGCTGAGTATAGAATGATCAGATCACAAGAAAAGGCTATTGAAGCTATTCGTGTTGGGGTATTTGATGTAATACCAGAAACTTCTTTGAGTGGATTAACTGCGGAGGATCTTCGCTTACTATTAAATGGTGTAGGAGACATAAATGTTGCAACACTAATTTCATATACCAGCTTCAATGATGAATCTGGAGAGCCCGGTGATCGTTTGTTGAAATTCAAAAGATGGCTCTGGTCTATTGTTGAGAAAATGAATAATATAGAGAGACAAGACTTGGTGAGCACATAATCAAACACAAAAAATACTTTTAAGCATTGTTTGGCATTGCAACCAAAATATTTTTAACACATTTGAGTCAAAATATCAAATTTTTAAAATAAATATAACACCACACCTCTTGCTAAAAGTTAACAGCATTAAACACTTAAACGGCCCAACATATTATTTCTATGACTTTTATTAATATTTTCAGTTACTAAAATAATTACTATATTGATATTCAAACTATTGTGTGCATGCTGCAGTTCATATAACCCATTATTGATTATAAATATGAATTTTCTTAGGTGTATTTTTGGACTGGTTCACCAGCTCTACCTGCATCAGAAGAAGGTTTTCAACCAATGCCCTCTGTGACAATTAGGCCAGCCGGAGATTCTCACTTACCTACTGCTAATACTTGCATATCTCGGCTTTACATTCCTCTGTATAGTAGCAGAGCTGTTTTGAGACACAAATTATTATTGGCCATAAAAACAAAAAATTTCGGTTTTGTTTAATTTATGAAAATTACTTTGTTATACTTATCTTATTGATATATTGAAAAATATTTGACTTTCTAACTTAGATTATTTGAATATTATGAATTATAGAATAAACATATTAGATGTAAATATATTGTGTTAATTTATATTCAGATCTGTGAAAACAAAGTTATAGGTTTAAGTGAGGGAAGGCTGATTAAATGATAATCTTAATATAAAATTCATTGTGTCAAAGGTTAAATAAATGTTTTGTTTCCATACAAACTCAAGTTGGTATTGCAAACATCGAACGACTCGTAAACTTGCAGGAATTTAATGTATATTTATTATATATATATATATATATATATATATATGAGTGAGTTCTTGAGGACGATACATCAAACAAAGAAAAGCCAAAGATTTATAAAATAATTATTTCCAAACGTTTCGACATTCAATTTAATGTCATCATCAGTGGATCTAAAAACAGTATGAAAATTAGCATATCTAGGTAATTATAATATATGTGGATTGGTAAAGTAACTATACAATAAGAGAAAAATTAACAA
>NW_020539657.1:0-14985 GCF_003426905.1 Ctenocephalides felis
CATGTGATCGACCATATGCTCTTTCAAATGATGTGATTCTGCAAACGATCGATAACAAATGTCACATTCAAAGGCCAATGTCTCGATTGACTCCTGTTTGACTTTTCTTCTATAGTCACTTCGGAATTCATGAACCTTTCTAAACACGTTTCAACATCTTCAGATTCAGACTTAACAACAGCATCAAGAACGTCAAATTCATCCTCAACATCACCTTTAATGCCTTCTTCTAAACATTCCGGTGGTTCGATTTTAATCGCCTGATCATTTACATACGTAATTGATTCTTCTGACATCTTCAAATACTCTCACTGCTTTTACTCACTAAATATACACGAAAATAGTCGTGGGCTAACTAATAATCTAGTTTAATCAACTATCTTTTTCAATGCCATAAATTCAATCATTACATTTTAATTATTTGACATTTGAAGCATAGAGTGTGCTTAAAGAAAGATGAGACACTTACCAAATCGTTTTGTTATTTAACAAGAGACGCGATGGAGACGTGTATCGTGTATGAGACAACGAGCACGAAAGTGCACGAACGAACATGACGAACAAGAAAACACAAAGAAGAACAAACACGAACATAAACGAAGGCATTCCAAACGAACTTGAACAAACGCCTAATAGCAGTGAGGCTTGAACCTTCTTTGTTTGAGGATGTACCCTGAAACGTCAGTTTTATTGTTTAAAGTGGCGGGAAAGAGAAAAATTATTTAAAGTGATCAAATCTACAAAATTTGGCAATAACATCAATATCATAGATGAATAAGCATAATGATCAATATCTCATGATAGTCACAACATAAACTAATGCAGGACTGCAGTACTACACATATTAACTGAATGAAAAATGTTTATGCGTGGTAGCGTCCACACTACACATACAATTTCAAATTCCGCTCATAATAATTTTTTATTATTTTTAATTCAAATTTATAATTGCATGAGTAAATAATATTAAAATTAATTTGAGTTCTGAATACCTGAAACACTATAATTTCATATAAAAAACAGCAATAACAAGGAAGAAAAAATATAATTTATTTGCATATATTAACTACTTTAAGAATTAATTGACGAAATGGTACTTATCATAAAAACAAGAGAAACAAAAATAAATTGCAATGAGCACATCGGACAACGCGCGGGTTCTTCTCGTAAGACTTAACAGTCAACAAATGTTTTAAATTATAAACAAAAAAAGAGAAGAAGAGTATAGTTTTTTTATTAATTCTAATATGGAATTATTTCTTAAACTATAAGGTTGTTTTTTCGTCTTCGTTTTTTTACCACTGGAATTTAACTATATTTTTTTGAACTAATAATTATATGATTTGATAACTTATATTTTAAGGTTTGTGTGTAAAAAATTCTAATCAATTACTCGCTGTAGTGTTTGGATGGTGTCACTCTGAATACGAAAAGAATTAAGCTGCATTTCCGACTTATCTTACTCTTTGGCTGTAGAAAAGTTATTAATAATACTGTTTGAGTCAAAATGAAATTGACCAATGTGTATAGAAATGACGTGTTGATAGTAGGACAGTGGAAAAATTGGTTTTCTAAAGTTCATTCCTGGTATTTTGATGTACAAGATGCTCCAAGTCCAAGAAGTACGCGATACTGATAAAAACGCGAGAAAGGCATTAGATGATGCAAACCGACAAATAACAATACATGAGATCACATTGAGTTAAAAATAATCAAATTCAACAGTTCATGACCGCTCAAAAAGTCTGGGATTTTCCACGAAATTCAATGTATGGTTTTCATAGAAAGAAACGTGTGTCTTCGTACAGGCGTCCGCGATTCGCCTCTGAAAAGTCCTAAAAATTATCAAGTTTTGAAGCGAATTGTCACTAGGAATATCAAATGGGATGTAAAGAATACAATACACGCAATTGCCCATGAAACAAAAAAGAAAACCTGCTCCAACAGATGCAAAGCTGAAATTTGCAAGAAAAGGGTGATGCTGTATGTTTGGTAAGATTTTACATTTGGTTCATTTTTCAGTATTTCCAGGATAACTAAACGGTTAATTTGGATGCCTTATGTCATCAGCTGGATAAACTAAATGATATACTTCAATAGAAAAGGTCAGAATTATCCCACAAGAAGATATAGTCCTACATCAGGACGACGCAAGACCTCAGATAAGTTTGGTCATTGTAAGCTTGTATTGTATCTTTGGGAAGCAAAGACACATTCATCATATTCTCCAGACCTGCCATCATCGGACCATTATTTTTTTTCCGGCAAATCAGCATGTCAAAAAGCATTTTGATCGGTTTTTTGCCAATAACGACCAAAAAATGTATATGAGAAATATGACAAAAGATGTTCGATCAAAATTTCCAATACATAATTTCTCAAAGTATACGTGCCAAATATGAATTTACGAAGTTACTTTCCAAACAACCCAGAGCTATAAGTAGCATTTTGCCTTAAGGCAAGTTGCAAGAACTGTCCGATACGTGTTGATACTTGTTATGCTTATTTATGCATATCTATTTTTGTTATTATCAACAGAAATTAGAATTAGCTTAAAAGAAGCTAAAATAAATATTTTGCTTTCATTAAAAACGATTTTTAATTAATATCTTAAAACATACTTATAATATCTGTATACAGATTAATTAACTTAGAATTATGTAATTAACTATAATCAATAGCAAACTACAAAACACCACAAAACGTACAGATGATTCGTCGGCTTGACATAGATTTGTTTACCTATCAACCTAACTGTCTAACTGTTCACCTGTTTATCTGCTCACATATCTACATATTTATCTATCTACCAGTTCATCAGTCTACCAGTTTATCTGTCCACTCGTATACCGTCCACCAATTTGCCAGTTTACTTTTTTATCTATCTACGTATCTATTTCCCTACCTGTTTACCTGTATATCAGTCTACTAGTCCGCTGGTTTACTTATCTACCTATTTCCTGATTGCCACGGTTTTATTAAATACTAATGTTAAAAATCATCTGTTAAAAAATTATAATAATAAAATATATCGAGTAACGTTTGGTCACTAAATTGGGTTGAAAATTACAATGAGAGAATAGAGCTTAACAATACATATTTATACATTATTATACAGGTAACCCCAGGGCCGGATTTAGAAATTTGGCGCCCCGGGGCACTGACAAAAATGCCGCCCCATCCCTGAAATTTTACGAACTTTCGAACTTTTTTTTTAAAGCAATCGCGCTGCGAGGGACAAAATATTGAAGCGCGCAAGCGCCGCGTCGCAGTCTAACGGATAAACAATGTTACAGAACTTATATAAATGTAAACAAAATTTATTCTTATTATTATAATATCTTTAAAATCTGATAATGTAACGTGCATATTTTTCAAATTTTTTTATTGGATCATCTAAACCGCTGAACCTGCCCCCCATAAATTTAAGCAGTTATTTATTCTGTAAATTTTTTTGAATGTGATTGGACGCTTTTTTCTCAAAAACTGAATTATCATTTTTGGCATTTTGGCCCGTATCTTCAAAACAGATGGACCTGCCTTGACCGATAAATAATCAGCACGTCTTCTTATCAATAGGAATCATAAATCGGTTGATCCGTGTTCTCGAAATCGACTTGAATAATTAAAACATATTAAATTTATATTAATGGGGAGACGTGCTGATTAGCGTTTGGTACAGGCAATTACGAAAAATGGTAATTGAGTTTCGATATTTCTTTGCAAAAAGTTCATAAATTTCGAAAAATTTCAAAATACAAAAAATGTGTTTTAGAAGTCTTTTTTTTTCATTTTTCAATAAAATTTAAAGCGCTTTATAAAATGTAATTTTCAGTACGGGATGTTTCAGTAATTTGTCTTAAGGCACAATACCTTGAGTCACTAGTTTAAATTTTTTTTCGATAAGCTTGGAAGTGCACAAATGCGTCATTTTAAGAGGGCTCGAGAACTGAAGAACATATATTTCTTAAACTTTCAGTTTGTTTACGGATCTTTATATTAGCCAAATTGCCAAATTTGATAACTTATTAACCAATTTGATTATTTACGTTCGGAGAGGGAGGCAAGGCAAAATAATAAATTTTAGTTATCGTTTATTTCAACCCAAATTTTGCATTGCAATCGATTGTTAATTATATTTCTTTAAATAAAAAATGTTGTTAAAAATGTTGATTATATTGTATAGAATTTTTTTCTCACTATCCAAATTTTGCCGCCCCCTAAAATTTTCCGCCCTGGGCAGTAGCCCCGATTGCCCCTACTGTAAATCCAGCACTGGGTAACCCCCCTCCTAACACGGTACTTCTTTAACACGAAATCGCTATAACACGAGAATTGAAACCATCCCCCTTCTGACAAAATCTTTGTGAATCATTCTTTCCCAGATTAAATTTAAAAAAAATTAAAATTAGTCAAATTAGGTCTAGCAATATCGAAGATAAGGGGCAAAAGATGCCAAAAATGTGATTCAGTTATGGAAATAATAAAATATATAAAAAGATATTTCCATATATAAAAATATATTAAATTTTGTGAATATAAAACTTTAAAAAATGTGATGACCATTTGTTTCTCGCAAAATTCACCAGGCTCACTTGATTCCCACACAGTTTTTGAGAGAACGGAGCGTCCGATTTAAATAATTCAAAATACATTTTACTTTTATTGACAAAATAAAAACTGATTAAATTTTTGGGAAGGCAGGTCCAGCGGTTTCGGAGACCTACTAAAAAGAGTAAACAAGGGGTTCAAAGCATCGCGCCTTAAGGCAAATTGCTGGAACTTCCTGTACCGTAACGAAATGTTTCAAAAATATTGAATGTTTTCGAATAGATTATTATAAATATTGTAACATTGTTATGAGAATTATATAAACCAAATTACAAAGTTAAAATTATTTGTTTGAAGTATATAAGTGTGCTTTTAAACGTTCTAAAGTACTTTAGCAAGGATAAAAATTAAAATCTGAATTATCTTCGATAAACAAAAAAAATTTTAAAAAAAATTTGTTTTTCCAAAAGCAATTGTTTTGATAACACAAGCGAAATTTTCAATTTCAAATCGAATGCTTAGTTCTCTCACAAACTACTCACAAACCAATTTTTGCACATTTTGCTCTTTATCTCCAAAACAGCTGCAAGTACCATCATTACGAATTTAATGTCTTTTAAATCATTCCAATCGGATGCCCGGTTCTCGCAAAAATCAATTTTCATTTTCTGCACTCTTTGCTTCGTATCTCCGAAACGACTGGGCCGATCTTTCTCAAAAACTAATCAGCACTATTCCCCATCAGTAGGAATCGATTGCTTTTTCAATCATTTGAAACGGTTGAGCGGTACTCCCGAAAACGTCGACAAAAAATTGTATCCACACACACATCCATTTTTTCTGAGGTATGCCAAAATATTCAGAAACCTTCAAAACGTGAAGATATGCAAAAATTTTCATTTTTGATTTTTGGCCCATTACTATAACTTACCCTACAGAAAGTTAACTAGTCGTGGTGTTTGACGTCGTGCCTTAAGGCAAATTGCTGGAACATCCCGTACCAAAAATTTAAATTTTTTATAAAAAACTCTTAAAATATTTTGAAAACTTTGAATAAATTAGATTTCTTAGAATTTTAGGAAACAATTGACTTTTTTGAAGAATTTGTTGTTTGCATTTTGAAAACGTTTGAAAATTTTGAACATTCTTTTTCAAAGCAATCGCGCTGCGACAAAATAATAAAGCGCCTAATAAGCCAGTGGTCGGGAAACTTTTGGAACCCCAACATGTTTTTGTGCAACCTATCACTACACCACAAAAAAAAATTAACTAATAATTGGAATCTGTTTGCAACATATTTCTGTATAACCTGCCACAATGCTTAGATTAACGGTTTGCTACATTGTTTGTTACTTCTGACGGAACCCATAGAAATATAAACAAAATTATTATTGAAACTTATATTTGAAATTATTATAATTTATTATTGAAATCTTTATAAAATATATGATGATTTAAAGTGCATATGTGTAAATTAGCAAATCGTATTGTCTGGCAAAAACAAACCTTTCCTTCAGGAAGTTAATAAATATCTGATATCAGTACTACTTGATTACAAGCTGGCCAAGACAGGTATCGAATTCGGAACCAATAGTTGCTAATCCACATTATTAATACTTAATTTGGCAGATGTAACAATTGGCTTGATATCAATAAATTCATATTAGGTGATGTACAATGTATATTTCATTCTATTTTCATATGCATTACATTATATTGCATGCAGGAATATTTTATAATATAATTCCAAATATTTAACATCAGTTTAACAAATATGTTCAAATTTGTTGATTTTTATCACACTTCCGACTATAAAGTGCCATGTGTCACTTTCATTTCTTCAATTGACTAAATCCTTTATTGCATATTTCTCATTTATGCTCTCTTACAACACAGCATGTGACGTTTCAGAGTACCTGATTGTGTGAATGTCCTATTGCATACATTGCATTCATGGGGACGTATTCCACTGTGTATGAGCATGTGAGGTTTCAGAGAACGTAATTCTTTAAATTTCTTATTGCATATACTGCATTCATGATGACGCACTCCATTGTGAATGAGCATATGACGTTTCATAGTACCTAATTGTCGAAATGTCTTATTGCATATACTGCATTCATGGGGACGTACTCCATTGTGAATCAGCATGTGACGTTTCAGATTACCTAATTCTGTAAACTTTTTATTGCATATACTGCATTGATGGGGACGTACTCCACTGTGAATCAGCATGTGCTGATTCAAATGACCTAATTCTGTGAATGTCTTATTGCATATATTGCATTCATGCGCGAATTCACCACTGTGAACCTGATAGTGTTTTTTCAAAGCAACCAATTCATTGAATGACTTATTGCAAAATTTGCAATCAAAGGAACGTTCTGCAGAATGTATATTCATGTGTATTTTCAACCCTTTGCTAGTTTGAAAGTCTTATTACAGATTTCGCATTTGAAATGGCTCTCTTTGCTATTAGTAGACATGTGATCGACCATATGCTCTTTCAAATGATGTGATTGTGCAAATGATCGATAACAAATGTCACATTCAAAGGCCAATGTCTCGATTGACTCCTGTTTGACTTCTTCTATAATCACTTCGGAATTCATGAATCTTTCTAAACACGTTTTATCATCCTCAGTACATGATTTTGATTTAACAATAGCATCAGCATCATCAAAATCATCCTCAATTTCGTATTCAATTTCTTCTACTGAATATTCTGGTGGTTCAATTTTAATTGCCTGATTGTTCATAATTATTTCGTCTGACATTTTTAAATACTCTCACTGCTTTTACTCACAAAATATACACGAAAATAGTCGTAGGCTAAATAATAATCTACTTTAATTGACAATCATTTTCGAAATCATAGATAATTTCAACTATTGCACTTCAATTATTTCGGGCATTACATTCATTATTTGACATTTGAAACATAGAGTCTGCTTTTAGAAAGATGAGACACTTGCCGAATCGCTTTGTTATTTAACAAGTGGCGCGCCTTTTCAAATTTAATATCATAGATGAAAGAAGATTATATGTTTAGGATGTTTAATATACTCCTCTATTCATAAAAAAATTGCTAAATGCCCTTTTCCACTAGTCATTTGTAAAAATTACATCCAGATTTTTTCACATAAAAAATACTAATGTTTTATATTTGTTGAAAATATTTTTTTTAAATATTTCACCATTTCAAAAAGCCGGTACAATTTTGCATAAGAGGAACTAAATATCCTTATTTATTATGGTCCGATTCTTTGAGGGTTTTGGACAGTGGCGTAACTAGACCCTCCGGGCCCGTGGCAAAATGTGTATACGGAATATTTACTCAAATCAATGGAACGTTTTGGATTTAAATTTTTTACTGTGCTCCAATCCGTATGAAATTTTGGAATTAGGTTCATCTTACTCTCAAGTTCAAAAAGTGAAAATAATTTAGACTCAACGGTGGATGACACCCATTCTCAGTGGTGTAAATTTAGTTGTTTTCAAAATAAAGATATCGATAGAAGAACTAATTATAAGAAAAAAATGTTTCATAATGTTTTTAAAAAAGCAAATACTTTTCTTGCTACTAAAAATTCGTTTCTTGTTGGCGTTTTTTTGCAAACATCTCCAAAAATATACATTCTAACAAAAATCATGTAATGAACAAAATTATATCAATTATAATCTTCATAAATCGGTGTTTTAAACGTGTCGTTGGAACAATATTATTATTATTCAAATCGGTTGATCCGCGTCGTTTCCGAAACCGTCGACGAAAAAATGTATCCACACATACAAACATACATCAATTTTTTCTGAGGTATTCCAAAATGTTCAGAATCCTTTGAAACGTAAAGATATGTAATATATGCCTTATATTTTGCAATTACTATAATTATAGTAACTATAACTATAGACTATTATAATAATCATCTTACTCGAGTAAGATATAGGCGAAGTTAAAAAGTTAACAATTTTTAATTAGCCTTAAGACAAATTGCTGGAACTTTTCCAACCAGAATAAGATATTCAAAGAAAAAAATCAATAATTATAAATATTGATCAATGATTAATACTTTTTTTTTACTAATTTAGTACTAATTTGTAATGTTTTAGTTTTAGGAAATTCAGATCTTGAAAATTAATAGGATAAAATCAACGCAAGAAAATTATTGAGTGTGTGTTCATGGAATAATTATCTCTGTCATATGATCGTAGGAACTACATAGTCATCATAGATAAAAGAAGAGTATATATTGGCTATGTGCGAAGGCATGGAAGGGGAAGTCAAATCGACCGAAGCGTTCGTAGTGGCTAACTTGAAGCACTAAAAGGGGCTATTATAAACAAAATTTTAAACAAAAACACATAATGATTTATTTATTTCAAATTTAAATAAGATAATTAAAAATGAACCACCATGTCTGTTGTGTAGTGGGTTGTAGAAATACCAGGAGAAAAAGTGACTGCAAATTCTATACATTTTCTACAGCTAAGTGGAAAGAAAATCAACGGGAAAAGTGGATCGCAGCGGTTAGAAGAATAAAGTAAGTATCATAACCTTTGTTATAAAAATACAATTTGGAGTATTATGAATAGTTGTAAAATTGTTATGTTAGAAAAAGAAAAATTATAAGTCAATAAATTGTTGTATTATCAAAATTTAATGCTACTAAAAAAAATGTTTTGTAAAACAATGTAATTAATGCAAGCCTAAAATAATGAAAAATACATATATATATTGTATATTTGATTATGTATAACTATTATCTATATATTAATTACATTTTATTATATAATAATTGTAATTTTATGATTAAAAGAAAAATAAAAGTTATCACATAGCGAAAAAATGTTTATTTTGCAAACAGTTTAATTAATACAATGCTGAAATAATGCGAAATATATATTTGTAGTGTTGATGGATCACCGTGGGTTCCCAAGCCCTATGATCGCATTTGCAGTGAATCGGTCGAGGTATTGAGTCCTACCTACTTGTCAACTTGGTCTTGTCTTATAATAATGTCTAAATTATGTCTTTATAATAGTGTCTAAGTCTTTAGTTTGACCAAAAAATGAGTAAATTATTTATTATTTACTTATTCTATTGATAAAATACTATTTATCATTATTATATTGTTTTTATTAAGAACTATTCCGAGATTATGACGTAAGCTTTGAGGCACTTAACCTTAAAATTATTTACTGCATTTCTTTATTAATTAATCATTATACAACTATGTTTTAAGTACGTTGAAGTAAATTTAATAATTTCAATAAACATTCAGCGTTCACATTATTACTGTATCTTGTTTATTATTATTTATAACAATTATTTAATATCTTTTTTCTTTAACAAACATGTAAAACCCATGAAAACCACACACCAGGCCCTATTATCTCAGTACAAAATCCGCGTTCACAACGCGTAGTTCCAGTCACGACCGCTAGGCGCAAATTTGGCGCTAGTGAGCCGATGACAAGTTTGACAGGTTAGTAATTCACGAGCAATATGTACCAGAAATGTCAAAAATTTTGTTTTGATTCTTCTGATTAGATTGTTGTGTTTACAAGTGTTTTATAATTGTTTATACGGTTTTATTTTTGATTCAAACAAAATCTATAACTCTTAATGAAGAGGATATAAAGCAGTTGTTTTTTTAAAGCAGTGTATATAAAAAAATTAATCACAATACATTTTGGGAGCAAGCTAGGGCTCTTTTATAAGAAAGGCAAGGCTCCTCTAACTTTTCAGAATTGTATTAAAACTTTGGAGGCTCTTAAATTATATGGAAAAGCATAAATAGACTAGACTTTACATTTTTAGGAACGCCACTGAGTTAATGAACGAAATCCAATGCCGTGCAAGATGATAAAATAAGTTAATTTAATGCAGCAGTTTTTTGATATTCAAGATAATATCAAGAGCCATTAGCATGACTGGATTTATCGCAAAGAATGTGCTGAAAAGTGACAAATCTTACTTGGAATGATTATTAGTTAAAAGTAATGCACAGACACTATAATTTAAACACATGTTTTGTGTTCACAACATTATTGGTAGTGAATAATGATGATTATCCACTGAAGGCAGGAATCCTGTAATTCGTTAAACTTTTTATTTTTCCTTTTTTTAAATAAATATGTTTGTTGCAACATATTGCTATTTACTTTGATATCTATTTTAATATATGTATTATTGTTTGGTATGTTTTGTTATTGTATTAACAATGTCAATATAAGACTATTGTATGCAAAATTTAAATACAAATAAATTATTTTTAAAATTGAAAATTTCTTTTATTTCTAATTTGGCGCTTTAATTGAATGCATTTGGAGCACGAGGCTGCCGAGCGACATGCGATTAAAGCGCCATCACCCAATATTGCGTCGTGACTTTCCCTAGCTCTCTGAACGCAAATACCGCGAGAGAGAAACGTCTATATTAGTATATTGTCTAGGACCACACACTGATAGCCCCAATTAGTTCATATTTATTACGGCGCTGCATGGGCGCTGCAGTCACGCTCGGAGCGAATAGTCATTAACTTCAAAATGAGTATGTTTAGAGATAATGTTCACAAATGACTAATTGTTCACAATGTTTCAATTCAAAATTTGTTTACAATGGTTCTAAGATGTTTGGTTCTATTTTAGATATATTAACAGATGGAGTGAGTTGAACATATTTAACGCAAGACTTAACTTTGCCAAGCCTGATTTAACTGAAGTTGCCAAGAGAGTTAAACATAATCATATTATGAATAAATAAATAATTATTTTTATAGGCTAACATTTTAAGGACTATCAAATATTAGTTTCTAATGTTGCAACTATGAATATGTAAATTTTGTATATTGTAAATGATATTATTTAATAAAATTACTAAATATCCGAAATTGATTCTAATTCGCAGGAAATTAATAAATAATTATGAACATAAAAGACACCTACATGCATAGATAAGTAAACATAACTAGATCGCTATCTGAGGCCATTTGACATTACCGCCATTGTAATATTTTTAGCGATCTGAAGGAGGCAGCACTGTTCAGTATATAAATCAACCGCTGGTATTATTCCTAGATATGGTTCGCATACGTAATTCAAAATAAGAAAATCTAATAATTTCTTATATTGGAAATGAGAAAAAAAATATACGAAGTACAAAATATATTTTCAAATATATCACAAACATTGTTACATAACAATTAAATTTTTTATAAATGTAATAATCAATATATACACAATAATAAGTATTATAATTTACATTTATAAATAATAAAAAAAGTATTCACAATGGTATGATAAATTTACAAGGAACGATCAATATGATTTACTTAATGATCAATAATATATAACAGAGATTGTGTAGTTCGGAATAACAATTCAGAAGGAATCACAAATAATGCAAAATTTTAAAAAGTTAAAAAGTACAAATACTTCATAAACAAAAAATCATAAGAACATAATATAATAATATTATAAATAATATTTATATATATAAAATATATTGATATCAAATTGAGAGTAAACTGAATTCCTAGGATTAAAACGTTATCATCAAAATTGCCATAAAAGATCAAAAAGTATCAACATTGTGTTTACTATGAACAGAAAAAAGTTTTATGCACGTGCAATTGTTCATCTACATCCACAATAAGAGATTTTAAATCAGAACTATTAACCCCACCTTCAGAAAAGTAAAAAGCAACTGGTTGCTTCCAACGATTCTTCACTCCTTTAATCATGAAAACAAGTGCATGATCCGAAATAAACATTTTCTGCCATTTGCTAACTCTACAAAACCAACAATGTGATCCTTTTTACGATCATATGACAATTCTGAAGATAGTGATATTTCATCAAACATCAAAACACAGTATTTGCTACTCTCATACTTTTTATGAGAAATAGCTGAACTTAATTAAAAAGACACTCATTTATACCGCTATACAAAGGTATCTCTGAAAGCAACTTTCTCAATGTTTGAGGAGATGGCAAAATAAATATTTGTCTCCAAAAGTAGTAAGCTTTGGAGACTTTTTATACAAACTTAAAGCAAGAATTTTGTCCTCGTCTTGTGAATTTTCTTCCTTTCGGTCTTTTAGTATGCTCTCTTAATTGAGACAATATAAAATTTCTTGCCCTTACATTTAGTGTTTCCGGAATATTTGAAAACTTTTCAGAACATTGTATACTTTGTTGCAATTTATCCCTTAAATTATTACATTGTTTGTTAATTCTTCTTATCTCCCAGAACAAAATTTTGGATGTATCATACATTTTACACCTCCTGGTGTAAAGCAACGAAAAGAGGTTAAAGCACTTCTACGTTTAATCAGTGAATACTGAAGCAATTTGCAGTTACCTCCTAGGACATCTATTAAATATAATAACATGTTTTAATATCACAATTGATTAATTAATTATTATTGCTGTAATTAATATAAAAAATACCTTTCCGGAAACTGGTGTCAGAATAGGTGACTGTTTTAACCCGCACTTGACAATCTTAAGGGTACTGCAAAAATCTTTTCTGAGTTTTTAGGTCTCCATCTCCTAACTGAAAATATAAGATTAATTTGTCAGTAATTTTCTGCAAAAAGTATGTGTTCCATAAGTAAGTTCCATAATGCTCAAAGAAGCTAACAAAGGAAGCATATTAATGTATAAATTATTAAAAAAAAGGTAGAGTACCTGAGTTAAGTGAGCAACAATATCATGTAAAATTAATGTCTAAACAACTTGTATTTATCTACCTGAGATGGGATTAATATTCTTTGACAATCGGTATGTCTATGCTTTCACATTACATTTGTGAATCGACACACCAAGTTCTAAAATAATATAAGTTTTTTAAATCTAACTATCAAATACATATATTAATTTTATTATTATTCTTACGGAATCTATGTTTATCCAGGAGACAATTCTCTTCTAGGTAAGGATTCCCAACAAATCGGTAGGGCATTAATTTTCAAATTTGTCTTCGAACTTTTTGGCAAATTTTCAACTTTACAAACATTTGTAAAGTGCGCATCACAGACATAACAACGTTTGCCACAATATAATGGAGTTAAATCGTCCATTAAAGGATTATTCGTCCTCTGCACCCAAATTGAAAACATCTAAAACTTTCATTATATTTTTATTATACAAATTTATTATATAAAACAATACATCATTATATACATACCTGATCATTAGATGCCGGAAAGACATGCAACTTTATATTATTTCTGGAGTTACCACAATTTGGGTCACTGCACTTTGCCATATTAATTTGATAATAATTCCTTGAACACAATTAATTATAAACAAAATACTTCACAACGTAAATAAATGCTTCACTACGGCTTCACTATATAAGAAGGTAAAATGGCGATTAATTTCCGCTCAGCCAATTTCTTTTCGATTAATGAGATTGAAACAAGTAGCGACATCTTTTTTTCGCTAAAAATATTAATCCTCGCCAAAACAGTGTAACGAGCATTTGTTCGGAGATAACTCCCCATGCTACATGCTTTTTTATTCAATTAGATAGTAGCAAAAATGCAACCGCGGTTGTATTAGTGTGCAACGAAGCAGCCGTTACGTTCTTGCCCGCGAAATAGATACTTCTGTGTGCCTCCCAGGTTACGTACCTGGTTCGTGCGGACGTGGCCAGCGTTACGTAACATCATGGCTTTGTTACGTTTTGTGGTTTACTGGGTAACAATTGTTTTAAATATTGTCAAATAGATATAATATAATAGTATATGTTTTATCGATCATATTATATAGCGACGATCTTTTCGCATAAAACACTTGAAAATGTTTACGTTAACTAGAGATGCCAAATGAATTCATTTAGTATTAATTCAGTATTAATACATCTGAAAAATATATTTTTCATTATAACACACATAAAATATATACATTTAAAAAATGAATTGTAAGTTTAAAATTTATATTAAAGTGTAAAACTTTTTATATTTTTAAAAATTTGACAAAAAAAAAAAATCTGAAAATTTTGATATTTGTTTAAACCGTACAAGTGAACTTTAAAAATCAATAATCTTGGTACCAAACCCAAAAAGTTGTGACAAAATTAATTCTAATTTTTAAAACCTTTATCGAAATCGTGGACAAAAATTGTATCCAAACATACACACACATACACATAACACATACATTTTTCTGAGTTATGATAATCAAAATGTTCAGTAGAGTAAGCTAAGTAATAGTAAGCGCCAAAAAAATCCAGGGAAATGAAAGCGAAGCGCATGGAAGCAGAAGTTTGGAAAGAAAAATATATGAAAAATAGAGGAGGGGGGAATCACTTACTTGTGGTGGCTCTCACACTATGAACCTGCCTTCGAACAGACTACCATTTATTATTTATTATTATGTAACAAATGATTTGATATCAATAAATGCATATTAGGTGATGTG
>NW_020539658.1:0-62354 GCF_003426905.1 Ctenocephalides felis
TTTCTTAATTTGCTATTCACATATGATTTTTCCGACCAGGTAGCAAACACAACCCACATTTGCAGATGACATTGCTGTTCTTGCAGTCGATGATAATCCAAACACTGCGTCTTTGAAAGCTTCAACAGCACCTAAATCAAATTGAAGAATGGACAAATAACTGGAAAATAAAATTAATTCTACAAATCTCACCACATTTCTTTTACCCTACGTAAAGAAATGCCCACCTGTATCATTGAATGGAGAGCAGCTGCCACAAATGACACAGTAGATATTTAGCATGCACTTTGATAAAAGACTGATCACATAAAAACTAAATACAACAAATTAAACTAAAAATTAAAGATTTATTTTGGCTCATAGGAAGAAATTCTGTACTATCACTGGATAATAAGGTTTTATTATATAAAACCATTATTAAGCCAATTTGGACCTATGGCATTGAACTATGGGATGTTCCAGTAAATCTAATATTTATGATGCAAAGAATTCAGTACAAGACTCTTCGTGAAATATGTAATGCTCCATGGTATGTTTCGAACTATACTATTCACAATGATCTGAACATACCTTATATTAATGTTATCAAGTATAAAAGCATCACTCATAACCACAAAATTGAAAACCACCCTAACAGACTATTGCAACCGCTTCTACGTGCGCCAACAAGGAGAAGATTCAAAAGAAACTGGCTCATAGATCTACTCGAGTAGATTTATTATCTTTAAGTGGTCACTCAATGGAGTGATCCTGATACTATTTTTTATTATATTATTATTATTATTAATTATTATTATTATTATTATTAATATATTATTATTAATACTATTACTATTCATTCTCATTATTATTCTTATATTATTACTGTTATCATTATTATTATCATTATTATTTATATTATTATTTCATTTATTATATACATATATATTTTGTTGTTAAACCATAGCAGAATAGCTTTACAATTTATATGTAATTTTGATGGCTGTTAATTAATAAAAAAAGATAGTGAAGTGTTATATAATCAGATAAGTGTACCCGTAAGGGTACATTTATTTTCGTTCATTTTATATATAATATAAAAAAACTCAGTCGGTAGTTGACTTCGAAAGGTGCAACATCGAATACAAATGAGAAATAGTGTTTGTTATGGAGTACGAGGACGGGCAGGTGGTCGGGTCGCCCGCCCGATAACAATGTACCGTCATGCGCCGGAATAGGTGTAACAGTAGCTGAGGCTATGAGAAACTTATTATTCTGATAATGAGAGTATTGAATAATTTTATGAATTAACAATGTATTAATTAGTGAAGGTGGTTGTGAAAACAAAGAGTTATTAATGTTAAATCTAAGGGTAAAAAAGTAAGCAGTAGAATATCAAGAATTAAATCTGGAAAGAATTTAAAAATGGAATCTAATATGCGTGCAATTAAAAGTAGCGTGCAGAAACGTGTCAAGAATTACGGCGTTATGATAGTAGAATAAACAGAAGAAATAAAGAGGTGACTATAGAAAAGTTTTAAATACGATGGAAACGAGTAGGGAAATAAATACTAAATTAACGAACAAGTGATATAACAATACATAATGACGAAACAAAATTAATAGAAAATAACGCAAGTTGCAGTCCTAACAATAATGAGGTCATAACAAGGAAAATCTCTGGTCGATGCTAAGGATTCGATGGACACAACAGCGGTTCGAATCTACCAATCAGAGAAGAGCGATATGCAACTGCGATATGAAAGTTGCGACACAGGGCCGTACTATATCTATATCGAATCAGAAATAAAAACATCGGACGGTTACATCCGATGGCGATTGGAAAATGATTCATAAGTCTTTTCCAAATCTGAATCGATCTGATAGACATATTAGTGCTCGGAAATAATAAAGTAAAAATGGTTTTAAGTAACGGTAATGTGGTAAATAGGTTGCTCGATGGGGAATTTTCAATAAAAGCAACTTAATAGCATATATACCAAACTATTTATTAATCAGAAAAGGAATTATTTTTGATGTAGATATCGAACTCACAGAGGACGATATTAAACGTGAAATCGTATCGGAAAGTACAATAATCGATGTGAAATGTTTTACACCAAAAAATACTAATACACGTAGATTTAAATCGCACTGCATTATAATTACCAGAATTCAATAAGGTAGCGATTCACTCAGTCAATGTCCACTTAGACCGTATGTTAAAAAAGTTTATGCAATGCCTAAAATGCCATATTAGGGCCAATGCCGTGAGGAGGAAAGGTGCCCAAAATGTGCAGGTCCCACAATACTAATTCGTGCCCAAATAATTCGGATTTTAAATGCTGCCTTCGTAGAAATAATCATATGGCGAATAGTAAGAATTGCCCAGTTTTCAAAAAACATAGTAATATTAAGAAATTAATGGCATTGCAAATTTTTCATTTCACGAAGCAAAATCAATTATAGAAAATGATAGATATGCTAGAAAAGCTAAAACAAATATGAGCATATGAAGTAAGGAAAAAGAATTTCCAGCTATAAATAGCAAGAAAAACTCGAATTTACCTTCTGTCAATAATAAATTTATAGCACTATCAATTTAAAAGAAGAAGATATTCACTATGAAAATGACAGCAAAAAACCTTTTCAAGAAACCCATAAGATCTCACATGCCAGCTGCAAGTAATAAGAAGAAAAAAGAGGGAAGTACCATGTATAAATTGATCAAATACCTAGTCATATTCGAACTCAAATCAAAATTTAATGTAATAGGAGAAGATTGAAAAATGAATCGGAGTCCGATAATGACGATCATTATGGTAATAAAGGCGAGCACTCAGAACCAAAAGAGTTTTTGAATCTTTTTATTAGTCAATTAAGAAACATATACAATCCGAGCGAACCAGATTTTGACAAATTGTTGACTGAATTATTACGTAAATTGATAAGCATTAAAAGTGCGGGAGCTAGTGATAAAATAATATAATCGTGATAGAAAAAAAAATCTATTTACTTATCTTATATATAAAAATGGATCGCAAAATGTGTTGGTAAGCGCATAACTCAACAACGCCTGGACCAATTTGGCCAATTCTTTTTTTAAAATGTTCGCTGAAGTCCAAGGATGTTGTTACGGGCGAGAAAAAAAACGAATAATTGCTGGGAAAACCCTAAAAACAGCCCTTTTCTTCTTTAATCGAGTAGGCAACGCAATTTGTAAAAAACAATGATCTATGTCATGACATTTTGTGTAGTTTTTGATAATCTAATTTTGAATATATTTATATAAACATAGAAATAGAAATATCTTTCTATTAATCAAGCTATATGGCAGCCAAAAACATTGATGTAAATGAATTAAATTTCAAAATTCAAGAACAAATTACAGGCGAATCAGTTAATTCGGCAACTAACCAAGACGATTCACCGGAGTTTTTAAACTCGCGGATTGGCTAGGATTGTCACCTCACAATCTTCAATTAAAGTTGGATTGGCAATTATAATGTTGCGAAATATCGACCAACTATATTCAAGGATAGTATAAAGCAGAAGATTTCTCGCACAATGCATCCCAATGCGTTTCCAGTGCGTTTATGGTATCATAAGTGTTTGTGGTATTAATTTAAAAACCCATGTTTCTCACATGGAAATTTGTATGTGTTTGTTCCCGTATTGGAAAACCATCAGATTTTTTGTCTATTCAGGTAATCAAACAAAAAACATCGTTTATCACAAAGCACTACAATGAAAATTGACCTGATTTTTGAATTATGATTACATTATTAAAATTCTTACTTTAAATGCTTATAGGTTTTATTTAATTATTTTTAATTCACAACGAATGATTACCAGATGACGGTTCTGTTCAGGATAATTTTTGCAAAGAAAGAAAAAAGGTAGGCACAAAACACCGCCACATTACAATTTTTTTGACAGGACGAAGTCTGTCGGGCCGGCTAGTTTATTTCTATATAGATATATATATATATACTAGCCGGCCCGACAGACTTCGTCCTGTCAAAAATTGTAATGTGGCGTGTTTTGTGCCTACCTTTTTTTCTATACTTTGCAAAAAATTATCCTGAACACCGTCCTCCTGGTAATCATTCGGGGAATAAAAATAATTAAAAAACACTATAAGCATTTAAAAGTAAGTAATTTTAATAATGTAAATCATAATTCAAAATCAGTTCAAATTTTCATTGTGCTTTGTGATAAACAATGTTTTTTGTTTGATTACCTGGCGCATAGACAAACAAATCTGATGGTTTTCCAATACGGGAACAAACAACATACAATTTTCCATGTGAAAACATGGTTTTCTAAATTAATACCACAAACACTTAATGATACCATAAACGCACTGGAAACGCATTGGGATGCATGGTGCGAGAACATCTTCTGCTTTATACTATCCTTTGAATATAGTTGGTCGATATTCGCAACATTATAATTGCCGATCCAACCTTTAATTGAAGATTTTGAGTGACAATTTTAGCAAATCCAGCGAGTTTTAAAACTCCGGTGGATCGTCTTGGTTAGTTGCCGAATCAACTGATTAACCTGTACTTTGTTCTTGAATTTTGAAATTTAATTAATTTACTTCAATGTTTTTGGCTGCCAATATAGCTTGATTAATAGAAAGATATTTCTATGTTTATATAAATATATTCAAAATTAGATTATCAAAAACTACACAAAATGTCATGACATAGATCATTGTTTTTTTTACAAATTGCGTTGCCTACTCGATTAAAGAAGAAAAGGGCTATTTTTAGGGTTTTCCAGGCAATTATTCGTTTTTTTCTCGCCGTAACAACCATCCTTGGACTTCAACGAACATTTTAAAAAAAGAATTGGCCAAATTGGTCCAGGCGTTGTTGAGATATGCGCTTACCAACACATTTTGCGATCCATTTTTATATATAAGATATATATATATATATTTACTTATCTTTTATTTAGTATATAACTATGGATTTCACAATTTTACAATGGAATGCGAGATCGTTACTGCGAACAAAAGTGTAATAGCAACATACTGTATCCGAAATGGATATTTCTATACTAGCGATATCAGAAACGTGGTTTCACAATTATAAACATTATACGCTCAAGGGATATAGCACGGTAAGGCAAGACAGAAATGATGACAAAGGCGTTCCGTGCCCTATAATGCCATCCAAATCAAGCTAGGAACCATTGATCCACACAAATGTCAAATTTGCGGGATAAGTATACGAATAAATAATTCGAATTTAAATATAGTTTCCATCTATGTGATTCCTAAATATTACATCAATATTCATCAGCGGAATGAATTATTAACTCATCTACCCAAACCATTTATAATATGCGGGGATTTTAATTCGCATCACATGTCTTGGGATTGCAACTTCAACGACAAGTATGATACTAACCTGATAGATGCTATCGATATCAATAACTTAGTTATTTTAAATAATGGTAATCCAACCTTGAGATTTCAAAATAACTTAACAGCAGTTGACAAATCAGTTTGCTCCCCGGAGTTAGCTCATAGAATAGATTGGGAGGTGTCCGATGACACGCTTGGATCGGACCACTATGCAATATTTTTAAGAATGAAGAACTGTGTTGTTCCATATAGATCGGTATCAGGATGGAACTGCAAAAAAGCTGATTGGCGCAAATATGAAGTGTCTATGGAACAGGATATGTTAGGATTTGAATCGATTAATGACAAATCTGATTATGCTAGATTCATAAATATCATTAACAATGCCGCTGACAAAAGTATTCCAAAAAACAAAACATTTCTAAAGGTGCAAGTATAAAACCAGTCTGGTGGGATGAGGAATATGATCAGTTGGTAAAAGACCGAAGGCACGCTGAAAAAACGTATCGGAAAAATTCAACATATATAAATTTTGTTATATGCCAGAACTTGAATTTGACTGTTGGAAAAATCTATAAGAAGAAAAAGAAGGACAGTTGGGTCTATTATGTCTTCAACATAAATCCAAGTACTTCTAGTAAAGAAGTATTTGAGATGATTAAAAGGTTTAAAAATATGGCGGAGTCAATCACACACGAAAATATACCACCAAAAGTCGCTGAGAAAATCATTGAATTCTATTCGCCAGCAGGAGCTAAATATGATATTGATAACAGGAGTCATCATTCAACCCAGCGCAACTGTGAAATTCTATTACAGTCATTTTCCTTATGGGAACTCAATACGATTCTCAGGAATAATAGTGATACAGCACCTGGTAGAGATCAAATTCGCTACTCAATGATAAAAAAAACTTCCCTTCTTTGGAAAAGTTAATTTTATCAATATAATCAATAAATTCTGGTTGAAGTCGGAGCTAATCCCAGATTGGAACGAATATATTATGATATTTATTAAAAAACCGCAAAAAATCCGAATAAAATAGGATCTTATAGACCAATATCTTTGGCTTAATGTGTAGCCAAAGTTAAGGATCGATTAATTAGAAGAAGGCTGGAATGGTGGGTAGAGAAAAATGATCTACTTCCTAAAAGCCAAAGTTCGGATTTAGGAGAGGAATGGGTGTAAATGACAACTTGGCCATCTTCATAACAGCTTTATGGTTATCAATGAATAGAAATAATTATATGGTATGCCTCTTCAGCGACATCAAAGGAGCCTACGATAATGTAGTCCCAGGTATATTATATGACACCTTAGACAAACTTGGATTACCGAAGAAATTTGTTAGAGCGATAACATCCACAGTGTTTGAAAGAGGTGTATACTACACAATAAATAATCAAATGATCGGCCCAAAATGTATAAAGGTCTTCCCCAAGGGGGCGTTCCCCAATTTTATATGCATTATACGAGCGGGATATTGAACGTATTTGGGAACAAGAAACAAAAATTCTTCAATACGCTGACGATGTTTTAATATATATTGAAAAGACCAGCCTGCAAGATGCAATAGACACTATGTCTCTATTGCATCTTGCAGGCTGGTCTTTTATACAAACGTAATAAACGTAAACGTAAACGTAATAAAATTAACGTTTAATACAGTCCACAGCTACAACGGTTAAATTATAATCCAACAACCTGAGTATCGAAGGAGAGTTTTAATACATGTTATAACTACGTAGCAAAAGTACACATAGTAAGAGTAATAATGATTTTTATTTCACATCATGGAGTACCAGATACATTAATTATGGATAATGGTGCAGTTAAAATCTTCCTTCTTACAAGAATATTTAAAAATTCACAAAATCAACATTCATTATAATACACCCATACATCCAAATTCGAATGGTCCTATAGAAACATTTCATTCAATAATCTTAGAACATTTAAGAACATTAAACCAAGGAATAAAATGCAAGTATTTTAGATTTAATGACTTATGCAATTTATGGTTATAATAACTTAATCCATTCTGTAACAAAATTAAAACCTGTTGATATAATTTCTGGTTATCTATCAACAGGATCACCATTTGAAGTAGATTTAGAATTTGAAATTTTAACAAATTACTTAAATGATCAGAAGAAACAAACACAGTTAATGTATGATAAAATGTTTGAAATAATCATAAAATAATCTAAACAAAATGAAACACGACACGATCCATTACAATATAAACAAAACAGTAATGCATATTTAAAACTAAATCCACACGACAAACTTGCATCACGTTTTATAACAATACACGTACAAGGCGATTTAAACAAATCATACAGACAGACAAACAATTAACATTTCATAAACAAGATATAAAAAGACCCCGGATTAACACGCAACAAATTTTTCTGGACAATGATGTTGCTGACTCACGTAATTCTTCTCCAATTCCTTCTACAAGTAAACAGCAATGAAATACAATTACAAAAATTGAATATTTCTTCCATTTGATTTAGGAAACGCTAAATTAATCAAAAAGAACCACACATTTATACAGTACATAGAAACTGATCTAATTAAATCACAAATTAAGAATTTGAATTCAGACTTCAATACATTTTTATTAGTATTAAATAAAAAACACAAAGAATATATGAATAAATTAAATTCATATTTTTCTACATCAAAACCATGTTCAAAAATATCGTAGACAAATACAATACGATAAGACCAAATAGACGAATAAAAAGAAGTTTAATAGACGGTTTAGAAAGTATAATAAAAAGAATTACAGCGAACTTAGATGCAGAAGATGGTAAAAGATATGACGAATCAATAAAAATACTTCAGTAATTATACTTACGGACCGATTCTGCCGTAAAATGGCTAGGCTCTTTTACCGCACTTGCATGGTAGGATAACATGCCTCACGTAAGTGAACGTTGAAGATTTGTTATTCTCGGCGCACCTATTTTATGAGAATGAATCGTGTTATGGCGTAACATGAGCGAACAAAGTTTTTGGTTTTTCGATGTTGGCTCTCTGTGTTTGTACTCTCGAAATCGGCAATAATCTATCTCTACGGTGCTAACGCGAACGATTTTTTCAATTTTGGATATACTTGTACCGGTACTTCCAGTCGAAAAGCATTCACGATTTTTTTTAGATAAATATATAAAATATATTTTACATACAAAATGGCCAGTGATGTGCAAATGAAAAGAGCAAAAAAAACTAATCCGGCGCAGTACGAAATATATGTAGATTTTTTAATCAGCAACCCACAATTTGCATAGCCGATCAATTAAAAATTCTTAATGATACATTAAAAAATAAATTAGTCAATAAATTTTGTTTTTTGTATATATATTTATTTAAAATAATCACATTTATGTAGCTATAAAATTATGTTCGTTTTTTTAGGTATCTATGAATATTATAGTAGTAAAAATATCTTCTGGCATAGTAATTTCTGATATTATATTATCTGCCTCATTGTATACTTCTGAAATATTAAAATCAATTAATTTTAACTGCACATTTGAAAGACAATTATTTGGTATCTAACCGTTTGCACTATCATAACCTCACAAAAGCATGTTAAATGCATAAATGTCAAAATAGCAAATGTCAAATCTATTCATAGTATAACTTCTCGCCAATGTTATAGGGATAAGTGCGAGTTTTTGACTACGTTTATTTCCAAAGGGTTAGCGTAACATTAATGTTATATGATAAAACACATACCGCTGAGAATAAGTGTTACACTTATAACTTATAATGAATTTGTCGTAAAATTGAAACCGAGAATCGGCCCATTAGACATTATAATTACTGAAAGTCAAATTGGACCTTTATGCCCCGCCCTGCCCTATGTCAATTTTATTTTATAGTGAATTTTAATATGTGTCTTTTTTTTTTAATTAAATTGGAATGTTTTTCTTTTAAATTATTGAAACCTGTAACATATTTATATATTAAAATAGTTTTTCTTCAGTATGCTTTGTATGACGACCGGTTAGTATGACGAGATTTCGGCGTCCCTTCGATGTCATACTAAGCGAATTCTACTGTAATTCAATTAATGTATGAGCAAATAAAATGATAATGGTTTTAGATTTATAACTACTTTTGAACATTGAAAATGGAAGGCAAAACGTAAATCAGTCAGAAGTAAAATTTAAAAAAAGTGCATTTATAAGATAACAAGTGGAAAGGCCCATTAAGGGGTTAGGGGTACTTGGAATTTTTAAAAAATCGACTTTTATTTATTTTTTAATTTCATTAAGTGTAATATCTTGAAAATATTCTCTGAAAATTTTAAGTTGTTCCGATGATTACTTTTTGAGTTAATGGACTCCTACCATCGCGTTGACGCAAGTGCAGAGCTCGATACTTATAATATTCAAGATTATTCTCCTTCACCTCCTGATGTTTTAAAAGCTTTTAACCCGATTTACGACGACCTCGGCTATGATAATTTACTTTCAAGTTGTGTAGTTCAAGATTGAATTCATAATCAAACTAGTTGGTTTTGTATTTAGCCTTGAGGCAAGTTACATGAACTTCCCGACATATGTGAATAATCGACTTAATCAATAAAAAATAAATTAATTTATGAGTGATTGAAAGTATTCCGAGTGGATTGATTACACATCATTGAAAACGAACGAACACTTTAATCGGAGTATTTTCTAAAAGCAAATATTCACAAATCAACAATTTTTATAATTATACCAGTATCCGTAGGACTTTAATGATTTAGTACGTTTATTAAGACGAAGTACTATATTGTTATACAAAGTAAACCGTCTAATTTTAATTTTAGCTAACGTCAAAAAAACTACTCATTTTCTCAAACTTTGATGATTTTTTAAAATTAAACTACTTGTCGTAAGGCTGTAGTATTTCAGTAAGTTCTATAAGATCATGATGTATATCGCCAAAAAAAGTTACATAAAAATCCGCTTCAATTTTTTTTTCAACAGTAAAATACAAGAAAACGGCTCGGTAGATTTACACCTAAAATTTATCAGTACGAAAGCTTTTTGGTTTTTATCTCAATCTGCTGTCTCTTTTTTTATGAGTTCGCCAATTAAGTTTTCCAATTGTCAATTTTGAATTGGCTTCAATTGACTTAGTATATATATTCATATCATTGTCAAATAAAATTTAAATTTAATATGAAATTCTAACTTCATATTTACATTTTATTACCATTTTACTAATCTTATTGTTCAAAATAAAGTGTTGATGTCGAGAGAACGCGAAATTGCAGATCTTCTACTTCCAGAGCAGAAAATTCTTGGTCTGTCAGCAGAATCTATATTCGAGAGTGGTGTAACCATTATTAATTCTTGTGAGAACTATTTAGATTTAAGTAGCGCTGTCTTTAATAATAGCATAGTCGTCATACCTAGACCAAATACAATTCCAATTTCTTCCTCACTTCCTGCAATCTCTTTACCAACTGGAAATCAATTTAATTTACCAACTGAAAATCAAAACATGGCTCCAGTTTTATCTTTCGAAAAGGCCATGGATATGGTACCTAGATTTGATGGCAATGATAATACAAAATTAAGCGAATTTTTATATACATGCTCATATATTTTTGATAATATCGATCCAAGCAATCATTTTCCTCTTTTAAATTTTATATTACATGTCAAGTTAGGTGGTCGAGCGATAGAGGCCACACGCTACAAAACTATAACCAAATTTCCTGAATTAAAATTATGCTTGAAAGTGTTTATTTAAGCGTTAGATCAGTATCTTCATTACGAATTGAATTCAGTCAATGTAGGCAGGGTTCGAAGGAAAGCGTAACGGATTATGCATTGCGGTTTAGAAATATTTTGAGACAATTAATTAGTGCTACTATTAGAGAAAATGATAATCCAGATACTGATGCTTTTTGCGCGCAGTTATTAGATAAGCGCGCTCATAACGTTTTTAAAGAGGGTCTGCGTAATGGATTAAAAACTATAGTTAAATGTAAGGCCACAGACCTTGGCTATAGCTATAGCAACTGAAGAAGAAATTTCTATAAATTCTACTGTAACCTCAAATAATAAATACCATAATTTTTCAAGAATAACTCCTCAAAACCGAATTTGTTAAAACAGAAGGCGTTAGGTGTAATTATTGCAGGCTTCCAGGACATATAATTAAAGAATGTAGAAAAAAATTTTTAATGAGCGACAACGCTCTACAGTCAATCTTGTAGATAAAAGCGTAGATAAAAATGTAAATAGTATAGATAAGGTATAAAGTTTATATAAGCCGACCACCAGCAAGTAAACTTGCGAAGCTAGCGAACTTAAGCCGGTACAACTTTCGTGTATGTGAAGTAAGAATAATTTAGCATATGTAAATTTAGAATTTTTAGATACTGAGGAAGGCAGAATCAACTCACTAGTTGATAAGGGTGCTGAAATCAGTATAGTTAAGGTATCAAAATTAAAACACAATGTAGATGTAAAAATTAGTTTAGAGAATAAAATAAGAATTACTGGTGTGTCGGGTAGGGTTATAGATACATAGGGAAAGCGAATTTAAGAATTTTGTTAGACGATAAAATAGTTTTTCATGACTTTAGTATAGTTGAGGATGATCTACCAATTAATGGTGATGGCATCCTAGGTCTAGAATTTTTAAAAACGTTTGGTGGACGAATAAATATTTCTGAATCAAACTTAAATTTAAATACTAAATCTTTTCCCTTAAATTTTACGTCACAAGTAACATTAGGTCCGCGATCAGAAACAATAGTTAGAGTAGTTACTAGCATAAATTGCTTAAGAATAATTGAAACTAGTTGGTTTTGTATTTAGCCTTGAGGCAAGTTACATGAACTTCCCGACATATGTGAATAATCGACTTAATCAATAAAAAATAAATTAATTTATGAGTGATTGAAAGTATTCCGAGTGGATTGATTACACATCATTGAAAACGAACGAACACTTTAATCGGAGTATTTTCTAAAAGCAAATATTCACAAATCAACAATTTTTATAATTATACCAGTATCCGTAGGACTTTAATGATTTAGTACGTTTATTAAGACGAAGTACTATATTGTTATACAAAGTAAACCGTCTAATTTTAATTTTAGCTAACGTCAAAAAAACTACTCATTTTCTCAAACTTTGATGATTTTTTAAAATTAAACTACTTGTCGTAAGGCTGTAGTATTTCAGTAAGTTCTATAAGATCATGATGTATATCGCCAAAAAAAGTTACATAAAAATCCGCTTCAATTTTTTTTTCAACAGTAAAATACAAGAAAACGGCTCGGTAGATTTACACCTAAAATTTATCAGTACGAAAGCTTTTTGGTTTTTATCTCAATCTGCTGTCTCTTTTTTTATGAGTTCGCCAATTAAGTTTTCCAATTGTCAATTTTGAATTGGCTTCAATTGACTTAGTATATATATTCATATCATTGTCAAATAAAATTTAAATTTAATATGAAATTCTAACTTCATATTTACATTTTATTACCATTTTACTAATCTTATTGTTCAAAATAAAGTGTTGATGTCGAGAGAACGCGAAATTGCAGATCTTCTACTTCCAGAGCAGAAAATTCTTGGTCTGTCAGCAGAATCTATATTCGAGAGTGGTGTAACCATTATTAATTCTTGTGAGAACTATTTAGATTTAAGTAGCGCTGTCTTTAATAATAGCATAGTCGTCATACCTAGACCAAATACAATTCCAATTTCTTCCTCACTTCCTGCAATCTCTTTACCAACTGGAAATCAATTTAATTTACCAACTGAAAATCAAAACATGGCTCCAGTTTTATCTTTCGAAAAGGCCATGGATATGGTACCTAGATTTGATGGCAATGATAATACAAAATTAAGCGAATTTTTATATACATGCTCATATATTTTTGATAATATCGATCCAAGCAATCATTTTCCTCTTTTAAATTTTATATTACATGTCAAGTTAGGTGGTCGAGCGATAGAGGCCACACGCTACAAAACTATAACCAAATTTCCTGAATTAAAATTATGCTTGGAAAGTGTTTATTTAAGCGTTAGATCAGTATCTTCATTACGAATTGAATTCAGTCAATGTAGGCAGGGTTCGAAGGAAAGCGTAACGGATTATGCATTGCGGTTTAGAAATATTTTGAGACAATTAATTAGTGCTACTATTAGAGAAAATGATAATCCAGATACTGATGCTTTTTGCGCGCAGTTATTAGATAAGCGCGCTCATAACGTTTTTAAAGAGGGTCTGCGTAATGGATTAAAAACTATAGTTAAATGTAAGGCCACAGACCTTGGCTATAGCTATAGCAACTGAAGAAGAAATTTCTATAAATTCTACTGTAACCTCAAATAATAAATACCATAATTTTTCAAGAATAACTCCTCAAAACCGAATTTGTTAAAACAGAAGGCGTTAGGTGTAATTATTGCAGGCTTCCAGGACATATAATTAAAGAATGTAGAAAAAAAATTTTTAATGAGCGACAACGCTCTACAGTCAATCTTGTAGATAAAAGCGTAGATAAAAATGTAAATAGTATAGATAAGGTATAAAGTTTATATAAGCCGACCACCAGCAAGTAAACTTGCGAAGCTAGCGAACTTAAGCCGGTACAACTTTCGTGTATGTGAAGTAAGAATAATTTAGCATATGTAAATTTAGAATTTTTAGATACTGAGGAAGGCAGAATCAACTCACTAGTTGATAAGGGTGCTGAAATCAGTATAGTTAAGGTATCAAAATTAAAACACAATGTAGATGTAAAAATTAGTTTAGAGAATAAAATAAGAATTACTGGTGTGTCGGGTAGGGTTATAGATACATAGGGAAAGCGAATTTAAGAATTTTGTTAGACGATAAAATAGTTTTTCATGACTTTAGTATAGTTGAGGATGATCTACCAATTAATGGTGATGGCATCCTAGGTCTAGAATTTTTAAAAACGTTTGGTGGACGAATAAATATTTCTGAATCAAACTTAAATTTAAATACTAAATCTTTTCCCTTAAATTTTACGTCACAAGTAACATTAGGTCCGCGATCAGAAACAATAGTTAGAGTAGTTACTAGCATAAATTGCTTAAGAATAATTGAAACTAGTTGGTTTTGTATTTAGCCTTGAGGCAAGTTACATGAACTTCCCGACATATGTGAATAATCGACTTAATCAATAAAAAATAAATTAATTTATGAGTGATTGAAAGTATTCCGAGTGGATTGATTACACATCATTGAAAACGAACGAACACTTTAATCGGAGTATTTTCTAAAAGCAAATATTCACAAATCAACAATTTTTATAATTATACCAGTATCCGTAGGACTTTAATGATTTAGTACGTTTATTAAGACGAAGTACTATATTGTTATACAAAGTAAACCGTCTAATTTTAATTTTAGCTAACGTCAAAAAAACTACTCATTTTCTCAAACTTTGATGATTTTTTAAAATTAAACTACTTGTCGTAAGGCTGTAGTATTTCAGTAAGTTCTATAAGATCATGATGTATATCGCCAAAAAAGTTACATAAAAATCCGCTTCAATTTTTTTTTCAACAGTAAAATACAAGAAAACGGCTCGGTAGATTTACACCTAAAATTTATCAGTACGAAAGCTTTTTGGTTTTTATCTCAATCTGCTGTCTCTTTTTTTATGAGTTCGCCAATTAAGTTTTCCAATTGTCAATTTTGAATTGGCTTCAATTGACTTAGTATATATATTCATATCATTGTCAAATAAAATTTAAATTTAATATGAAATTCTAACTTCATATTTACATTTTATTACCATTTTACTAATCTTATTGTTCAAAATAAAGTGTTGATGTCGAGAGAACGCGAAATTGCAGATCTTCTACTTCCAGAGCAGAAAATTCTTGGTCTGTCAGCAGAATCTATATTCGAGAGTGGTGTAACCATTATTAATTCTTGTGAGAACTATTTAGATTTAAGTAGCGCTGTCTTTAATAATAGCATAGTCGTCATACCTAGACCAAATACAATTCCAATTTCTTCCTCACTTCCTGCAATCTCTTTACCAACTGGAAATCAATTTAATTTACCAACTGAAAATCAAAACATGGCTCCAGTTTTATCTTTCGAAAAGGCCATGGATATGGTACCTAGATTTGATGGCAATGATAATACAAAATTAAGCGAATTTTTATATACATGCTCATATATTTTTGATAATATCGATCCAAGCAATCATTTTCCTCTTTTAAATTTTATATTACATGTCAAGTTAGGTGGTCGAGCGATAGAGGCCACACGCTACAAAACTATAACCAAATTTCCTGAATTAAAATTATGCTTGGAAAGTGTTTATTTAAGCGTTAGATCAGTATCTTCATTACGAATTGAATTCAGTCAATGTAGGCAGGGTTCGAAGGAAAGCGTAACGGATTATGCATTGCGGTTTAGAAATATTTTGAGACAATTAATTAGTGCTACTATTAGAGAAAATGATAATCCAGATACTGATGCTTTTTGCGCGCAGTTATTAGATAAGCGCGCTCATAACGTTTTTAAAGAGGGTCTGCGTAATGGATTAAAAACTATAGTTAAATGTAAGGCCACAGACCTTGGCTATAGCTATAGCAACTGAAGAAGAAATTTCTATAAATTCTACTGTAACCTCAAATAATAAATACCATAATTTTTCAAGAATAACTCCTCAAAACCGAATTTGTTAAAACAGAAGGCGTTAGGTGTAATTATTGCAGGCTTCCAGGACATATAATTAAAGAATGTAGAAAAAAAATTTTTAATGAGCGACAACGCTCTACAGTCAATCTTGTAGATAAAAGCGTAGATAAAAATGTAAATAGTATAAATAAGGTATAAAGTTTATATAAGCCGACCACCAGCAAGTAAACTTGCGAAGCTAGCGAACTTAAGCCGGTACAACTTTCGTGTATGTGAAGTAAGAATAATTTAGCATATGTAAATTTAGAATTTTTAGATACTGAGGAAGGCAGAATCAACTCACTAGTTGATAAGGGTGCTGAAATCAGTATAGTTAAGGTATCAAAATTAAAACACAATGTAGATGTAAAAATTAGTTTAGAGAATAAAATAAGAATTACTGGTGTGTCGGGTAGGGTTATAGATACATAGGGAAAGCGAATTTAAGAATTTTGTTAGACGATAAAATAGTTTTTCATGACTTTAGTATAGTTGAGGATGATCTACCAATTAATGGTGATGGCATCCTAGGTCTAGAATTTTTAAAAACGTTTGGTGGACGAATAAATATTTCTGAATCAAACTTAAATTTAAATACTAAATCTTTTCCCTTAAATTTTACGTCACAAGTAACATTAGGTCCGCGATCAGAAACAATAGTTAGAGTAGTTACTAGCATAAATTGCTTAAGAATAATTGAAACTAGTTGGTTTTGTATTTAGCCTTGAGGCAAGTTACATGAACTTCCCGACATATGTGAATAATCGACTTAATCAATAAAAAATAAATTAATTTATGAGTGATTGAAAGTATTCCGAGTGGATTGATTACACATCATTGAAAACGAACGAACACTTTAATCGGAGTATTTTCTAAAAGCAAATATTCACAAATCAACAATTTTTATAATTATACCAGTATCCGTAGGACTTTAATGATTTAGTACGTTTATTAAGACGAAGTACTATATTGTTATACAAAGTAAACCGTCTAATTTTAATTTTAGCTAACGTCAAAAAAACTACTCATTTTCTCAAACTTTGATGATTTTTTAAAATTAAACTACTTGTCGTAAGGCTGTAGTATTTCAGTAAGTTCTATAAGATCATGATGTATATCGCCAAAAAAAGTTACATAAAAATCCGCTTCAATTTTTTTTTCAACAGTAAAATACAAGAAAACGGCTCGGTAGATTTACACCTAAAATTTATCAGTACGATTCCCAACTAATATCTTTCGAACAGTTTTTCATTTTTTAAAATCGGTTCGGTAGGATGAGCTTAAATGTGAACGAAAAGTTTAACACTTATTTTCAAATTACAAAGAAACGGCTTGGCAGATCGTTGCACAAAACTGACAAACGATAGTCCTCACCGAAATACATCAAATGACTTTTAAATTTCTAAAATCGGTTCAGGCGTTTTTGAGAAAACGTCGATCAAAAGTCTAATTTTGACAAATGCCAAAAAGACCATACTGATTTTTGCAAACTTTGACGAATTTTTAAAGCTGAACCAGTTGTCGTAGGGCCGTAATATTTTAGTATGATCTAGAAGACTATGGTATCTATCGTCAAAAAAATAATCATAAAAATCGTCGAAATTTTTTTTTAAAAAACTTCATTACAAGAAAACGGCCCGGCCGATCTTTACCAAAAACTAATCAGCACGATTCCCAACCAATATCTATCGAACGGTTTTTGAATTTTCAGAATCGATTCAGAATTGCGGGCTAAAACGTGGACGAAAATTTTTTTCACTTTTCTGCAATTTACAAAGAAACGGCCCGGCCGATCGCCGCACAAAACTCAGAGACGATAGTCCTCATCGAGATACATCGAATGGCTTTTAAATTTTTGAAATCGGTCCAACCGTTTTGGAGAAAACGTCGATTTACGGCAAAAAATCTGTTCACACACACACACACACACACACACACATACTTTTTCCAAATTTGGTCTCATTCGATTCAGAATGACTTGAAACGTCGAGAAAACATAAAATTAGCGATTCGGATTTTTTGATGAAAACATAAACTTCTCCTTCGGGAAGTTAAAAAAAATTAAAAGCTTCAACCAACCAAAAAATATGCCTAAAAACCGTCAATACTAGTTCTACTATCGTACAAATTGCTAAATGCATATACATAATCATTATTATTGATTATGGATATCCTAGGACCTAATTGTGCGTATAATTCGCATTGGAATGCTGAAAAATTGGATGCTGCACGTGTGAAAGTGGCAGATCAGCGCGCCAACGAGAACACTCGGGAGGACAGAGTGCTTCGTAGGCAACAGCAAATGAAAATTTTGGAAACTTGCACAATGACTGATAATCTATTATATGGCCCAGAAATAGATGACTCGGTTTAAGTAATTCAATAATTCGAATTTGTGAAATAATGAGTAACTTTAAACGCGTTTTTCTCAAAACTAAAAATTTTTAATTTTTTAAGACCAATTAACTGTTGATGCTGCCATTTTGTTAATTTTTGCAAAAAAAAGAAAACCTTTGATCAGGCCCAGGATTATCTATTTATAAAACTATTTTTGTTTATTTGAATGATTTTAGATGGATCTCTAAGGAGTTATGATGATCACCGCCAAGACCATTTTTTGAAACAGGGTCAACAAAAACAGCTATAACTTTGGTAATTTTTTTTTCTGAAATTTTTGTTACTTCACGTCAAATTATTGTATAATAATACCGTATTAATATTTTTGTAAAAAGAACATCGTTTAATAACAAAAAAAATACTGAAAAACTTCATTTTTTTGTGCTTCCAAGTACCCCTAACCCCTTAAAGCTACAGACAAAGCCATTGCTCAAGGTCAGCGATGACCAAATACGCAGTTCGGGCGCTCTTGACGTTCGTCGAAGTTGAAGGGTTCGCAGTGTTCGTCCATGAACCGAGGTTTAACAAACAGATGTTCGAAGCGAAATGAGTGCATGGCAACGAAGAGGAATAGTGAGCGCAAATATAGGGAAGCGGAAAAGAAAAAAAAAACAGGAATCGTATAAAGAAATTGCGAGAAAACGCTCGTTACAAGCGCTATGAAATCGCCAAAAGAAGACGACGAGAAAACGCAATTCGCAAACGACGTAGAAATCAGCTGCGGATGAATTTGATTCGCAACAATAGTAATTACACAGCCAGAGAGAGTGTCGAAAATATCATGAGAAACAAAAATCTAAGGCGGAGTTTGAAATACAAGACAGGCGAGGTTGCAAAAAATATTTCAAGAATACGTAATTTAAGACAAAGTATGAAATATAGGACAGACGAGGCTTCAAAAAATATTTTGAAAAATAAAAATTTAAGATAGAATATCAAACACAAGACAAACGAGGCTTGTTAAGGATTCTCTAAAATAAAGTATTCTTTTTAACATTGAAATTTACTTTAAATTAGCACAGGATGCAGGTGCAAATAACATATTGTTTCCATATATTTTTCATAGCTATTTTTACTAGCTGACCCGACAAACGTTGTTTTGCTAAGTTAGGTATTTCTAAGCAACTTCTAAAAAATAAAAAAAGAATACTTTATTTTAGGAGTGTAAGGATGTATAGTTTGAATGGTACAAACAATGAGGTATTATAAACACAATAAACTCCAAAGTCTACTTGTATAATATAAAACTGCCATCTGCTCCAAGTAGTATTATAATTTTTACATTATATTTGTAAATTTTTAATATTCAGTATTCATTTAATCGCGATACCAGGCAAATGTTAAGTCTAGCGCGTATTAGTTACTCAATTATTTTAATAAACATTTTATATTTCTATGTCTATTGCCCTCTTTTCATCTTCTAATAAATACAGTGCACATCAGTTTTTTAAAAGTGTAGTAATTAATAATCTTTAAAGCGATAACGGCAAAGGCAGCAGTAAGGTGTGTTTCAAGCCTTAACAATATTGGTCGACACCAAAGTAAAATCCATGATTGGAATAGGTCTAAAATTATTTTGATTAAAAAGAAAAAAAATAATCCTGAGGATATTAACTCATATAGGCCAATAACCTTAGCGTCATGTATTGTAAAAATAAAAGACAGAATGATAAAAAGAAGAATAGAGTGGTGGACGAAAAAACAGCTACTTCCCAAAAGCCAATACGGTTTTAGAAGAGGTCTAGGAACGCAATATAGTTTAAGTATATTCGCCACTGACATTTATCTCGCGTTTTCGAGAAACGATTACGTTGTTGCATTGTTTGTGACATAAAACGTGCATATGGCAATGTAGTTCCGTGAAAATTGACAGAAATTTTACCTACTCCTCCATTAATAACGGGTTTCTACAAATTGAAACCGTTAGAAGACTGCATAGTTACAAATAATAAGATTCCCTTTCATATGCATTCGTGGAAACTGTCGCTACCGCAGAAATTCATCATTTTGAATAATTTTCAATACATGTCACATTGTTCTAACGAAAGAATTACAAACTTAGAATTTGACTATTGGGTCGACGCAAATTGGAAAGATTATACTGTAATTTACACGGATGGCTCAAAGAAAGAAATCAAAGTAGGCTGTGCATACTACATACCAAGCCTAAAAAAACAAGGTCAATTTAATCTACCAAAGTTTGCCTCGATTTTTTCCGCTGAGATCATAGGTATTAATGCTGCACTGGATATAGTGAAATTAGAAAAAAGGCATAAAACTTTAATCTTAACTGACAGTAAAGCAGCATTGCTGGCGTTAAATAATCCTAAGCTAAGTGACAACCCTCTAATCTATGATAGTTTGAACAAAATAGAGAACATTTTAGCAAACAAATTCACTATCAAATTAGTATGGATTAAAAGCCACTCGAACATCCGTGGTAATGAACTGGTAGATAGTATGGCAAAAGAAGCTTGTTCTTCTGTTTTTCCATCAAGAAACACCTCGGCATCTAATCTCAAAGGTCTGATTAGGAAGCAGGCTTTAAGTCTCTGTCAGAATGATTATGACATTAGTAATAAAGAAGTAATAATACTTCTTAAATTGTGCAAACCGAAAATTTCCTTTAAAACATGGTTTGCCAAAAGTACAATGAACAGAGAAGGTATTACCACAATAAACCGGATTAGATTTACTCACACTTTTTGCAAATCCCATCTATATAAAATAGAAATAACACAAGATCATTTCTGCCCCTGTGGAATGGAAGTCCAAAATCTGGACCATATATTTTGGAAATGTGAGCTGTACTCAGGTCAAAGGAATTTTCTACTCCAGGAACTCTACAAAACGGGCATTATATCCCCAATAAATACAACAATGGCCATGGCTTCAAATGATCAAAAGATTTATAATATATTAGTGAGTTATTTGCGAAGATGTTACATAAAGATATAGAGAATTGAATGTTGCAATAAGTAGTATTAAATAAGTATGTATTATTTGTATATTATGAATTAATTTTGTTGATGTATTTATAAAAAATGTATTGGTGGGCTAAATGACCGACTGTTTAAAGGCCTTAAATAAATAAATAAAAAAAGATTACAGTTATAATTTTTAAAGCTCATTACTATATCAAATAGACTCGTATATATAGAAGGCATTGCTTAAAATTATTTTTGTTTGAATGTTACAATTATGTGATCAAGTTCATTATATTAACTATTAGTGCAAAATTCGAAATTTGCAATGCAAAAAAAGTTTCATGGATTGAAAAAGTCAAATATTTAGGACTTAATTTAAAGCGTAAATTAAAATTTAATGATCATATAAACATAAAAGCTGGACAGGCCATTGGTGCAATTCACAAACTACATTCATTTCTAAATTCAAACTCTAAATTAAATTTGAAAAATAAAAGACGAATATATCTTGCTTTTATCAGACCCCTCCTGACGTACGCTGCTCCCATATGGGCAGATAACAACAAAACAATAATTCATATTATACAAAAAGTCCAAAATATATCCTTACGAGTAATATCAAACAAACATTTTAAACCGAAAACCAAAAGATATTACTCCTCTAAATATTTACATACATTAGTCAATGTGCCCACACTTAGCGAATACACACAAGATTTGAAAAATAAATTTGAGAACTACTCAAATCAATTATCGTGAATACTATTTGTACTTATTTAGGAGATCGATCAAATATATGGGTCTGCGACAATATATGTATATGTCTGTGTATTTACACACATATATATTATTATAATTTCTTACATATGAAGATAAAAACGTATATTAATATTTTTTATATTTTATCTTTGTTTTGTTATTTAGTTATAGGTTAATATTTAATAATTAAGTGATAGATTTTAGTATGTAAGGCCTATAGTAAGAAACATGTTTTTTTATAGCAGTTTTTCATGTAAACATATGACTAAAGATAATATAAACCTCAAATATATAAACTAACTAACTAACTAACTAATAGATATAATACAGTGATATCCCATTACCTGAGATAGGTATGTATTAAACAAAAATTATATTTGTATTGTAAAATTAATTGGATAAATGAAGCAACATTAAAAAGTAAAAAAGTAATTAGAAATTTGAAGAGAAAACGAATAAAAACATATTCGGTTTTTGTAATATAAGCAGTTATAATTAGAACTATCAGAGCAATTGGTTTCGAACTACCAATTATATTTTGGATGGATTTGTATGATTTATATTTGTAGATTTGTAGTATATAGATTCAGAAAACTCGGGAAAGTGTGTTTATGCATTGTGTTACTACATGATGGCGGGATGTTAGAATACAATACACAAAAACTATATATCCCCTTCACCAAATATAATAATAAAATTAAAATTTAAATATTATATTCTGAATGGGCTCGCCCCGAAGGTAATCGGTTAAGAGCGACGGGACTTATTTCAGAGGTCCCGGGTTCGATATCCACTTCGAGCAGCCTGTTGTCAGGCAACACTGACAACGATTTTCATTCGGAAATATAGATAGTAATATGTTTCCAAGTGAAAATAGCATTCACCCCGGCATTGCTGCACCATTAAAAATATTCGCCCTATTACAGAAATTGTAATAATAATATATCGAACAGAGATGTGACAACTGACTGGGTTGACATCTGTCAAACAGACTAGTATTAAGTCAAAATCAGCACAACAGCTTATAGGACTATTTATTAGGTTCTGATTGCTGTTCAAAAATAATTATAAAATAAAAAAATATTCTGAATTACAATATATATCTCTGACTATATTTGTAAAATTGTAATAAATATCATTTTATTAAAATGAAAATACATATGTATGAAGTGAAGTTTCCAGAGTCATGCCCATTGAAAAGTAAAAACAGTGAATTTTTCATATTTTATATTTCTTATGCCTATAGTGGTAAGACTTCTAAGAACAGCAAAGCGTTATTTTTAGGTTTAAAATGATGCGTCTAGTAAATAAGTATTATTTTGAGTTCATATTATTATTGAACCAGTGCAGAAGAAGAAATGGCCCCGTCAGTATACATACAATTAATACATTTATTTATGTACATACAGAATTACTTAACGTTCACTGCACATTATTAATTTATTGACAGCTTAATGAAAAGTTTTGCTGTTGTCCACATGAAGGAATTTACGATGGAGATTCCATCTAAATGGTTGATTGTAGAAGACAATGATACTGAATACTGATAACATTAGAGAAATATGGTGCCCTCCTGAACATATGAAGTTTCGCTTTTCCGCTCAAGAGGCGAAGCAAACTCCCGTTAATAAATCGAAATGGGTTAAAAAGGAAATTACATTTTTCGGGTTTTATGGTAAGAAATAACTTTTAAATGTCAAGTATTGAAGTGTTGGAAACTATCTTAACTTCGATATTCGATCTAAACACATATAAGTCGGCGAGAAAACCTGCTGTAGATTCCGAATACAACTCACATTAGGAGTTTGGCGGGGAGTTGAGGAAAAAAAAGTGCAGCGCTATCAGTTTCAGAGAGCGTCACTTCTAATGTAAAGTTAACTAACGTGAAAGTAATAAACTAATACATTTTCAAAATGTATCAACTTTTATATTATTATAACGTGCAGATGCGGATGCAGCAGGTGTACCTGATCTCATTATTCTTCAATTCGTCAATTCTTCAAGATTGATGAAAATTCCTAATATAGGTTTTGTTTCGAACGTTCTCTTAGATTATCTGCATTTCTTATGCACAGGTGTGTGTTATGGGCCAGTTGCTTGATATATGGATCAGTGGTGATTTAATGTGTAGAATACGTACTACACAAATAAAAGAATTATCTGATAAATTAAGAGGAATGAGGAATAATATTCCTGTTGAATTTAGTAGGCGCCTACGATCTCTGAGATTCCTCAATTCGTGGAAAGCTACAGAATATAGGCAGTTTCTGCCCAATTGTCCAAATCCGTAATATCAACAGATTTTTATAATGATTTTCTAAGTCTGCATGTTGCTATCACAATTTTAAGTTCTCGTGACCCACCAGATGAATTTTTATTGGATTATAGTAAATCCCTATTAACATATTTTGTTAATGGGTTTAAAGTTCTTTATGCAGAGCATCTTGTTTCACACAATGTGCATAGTTTAATCCACTTAGCAGATGATGTTCGAAGATTTGGTTCATTAGATAATTTCAGTGCCTTCAAGTTTGAAAATTACATGCAGACCTTAAAGAAATATATACAAAAATCAAAAAGGCCCCTGCAACAAATTGCTCGTAGATAACATGAGTATCAAGGATACCATTCGCACAAAGTATATGAAGATAAATGTGATGATTATGATAATGATATTGAGTTCTCCCCATGCTTATCAACAGAACATTCGGATGGACCATTTTCTCTTCCTGTGAAATTGCACAATTTAAAAAACTAAAATGTGGAAATGCTGTAATCAACATCAGAAGAGAAGCTGATCGATACTGCTCATTAACTGATGGCGCCATCATCTATACCTGCAAAATTGCTTGCATAAATGGAGAAGCAGTTGTCATTGGCCAACTATTTAAAATGATGGAAGATGTCTATACAATACCCTGTCGTTCATCATTTATTGGTATATATAAAGTGTATGATATTTCAAGTGTACAAGTTTGGCATATGAAATATATGAAAAGTAAAATATTCATTATATCTGACAAGTAGAAATAGTAGAATGTATAAAACTTCACACTTAACGATCGAATACAAATACAAAGATCGCACTTCCTTTGCTTCATTTATCCTGAATGATTTTAAACTTGCTGTTTTTTATATTTATTAGTTTTATATATTTTTGCTTCTAATATTTATGTTTATATATACCAAGTGTTGTAAATAATTGTTATTGTTTTGATAATTTTGATAATTTCTTGTTATGTTCGGTGTTGTCGCTTCTATTAAACAGTGCGCCAACAATTTTTTTTTCATCATATTGCTTAGTGTTCATCGGAGCCGCTTAGTAAACGTCGTCGCTAGTGTTTCAAAACTGCGTCACATGTTTTTTCCAGATTTGTTAGTTAAGATCATTATTGTTGTTTTTTCGAACTGGTCAACAAGTAATTTTTATACGGAAAAAATGGCATGTAAGTATAAATTTAACTATGAAAACCTGAATCGTTAAGTGTGAAGTTTTATACATTCTACTATTTCTACATTTTGTTTTAGCAAATAAGATGAATTGAATTTATCATGTGGTGGAATTTTCCGATGGCATCCGTGTTTTTCCACGAAATTTTCTTTTATTTCATGAAAATATAGCTCCCTGGCCCCACTTTCGGTCGGATAAAGCATTTGATAAGGCTGTAGAAGAAACGGAGCTGTCTGAGAGCTCTTCTCATAAATTTCTTTCTTTTGTGATTTGTAATTTTGGCTTCTTGTGGTGAGTTTGTATACATAACAATCATATCCAAAAAAATGTATGCGTATGTGAGCATGTATATATTATTTGTGTGTATATGTGCATATGAATGTATATATTATTTATATGTATACATTGAAAATGTTTTCCATATTTAGATGATTATGGCACAGCCAGAAGAAGGCTGACAGAAGCGTAAAAGTAGTCTACGAAAGGAACAGAGATATTAGAAGAAAAAAGTCGAGAATCATGATCTCATCAGAGGATGAGAGCAGTGACCAAGATCAAAGCTTTGCTCTTCCACCAACTGTGCGTGCAATATTGCCCGATAACTCCTCGCATAGACAAAGAATGGAGAAAGAGAGTGGAGCAAAAAATTCAATTGGTATTTATTAAAACTTTTGTGTAATAAATTGTAAAATAGTGATTTTAATTGTGTTAAATAGAGTTTAATCTGTGCTTCGCATTAGTTTTGATGTTTAGTTTGATTTTGTTTAAATTCAGTGCTTTAGTGGACGATGATTGTATGTATATTAGCAATAATACTTCTTTAGATTCTCGTTTAAATATAATAATTAAGGAACTCGCTAAAATGATAATATTTATGGAAAGGTTCCAAAAAATGACAGAATTGATTTTGGCAAGGCAGACAATGCCACATGTAGAAGTAGTAAATTAAAATTGTAATTACAACAACTTTATCACAGAAAGGAACCCTGTTATGGAAGTTATATTTAATATTCAAGACATGTTATCATCTCAACTTGAGGGTAAGATAAACTTAATTGATTGATTAATATAGAAATGTAAATTCGTACATTTAAGGCATATAATTTTTTGAAGTCTAAAATATATAACAACAAGTTCATTTCATTATTTTCAGGGGAGTTCGAGTTGAGATGTCAAAGAGTAAACATCAATTAGAGAATTGAAAGACATATATGGTTTCCCGTCTCTGACGGATGACAAAGCCTTCTGCCAGCCATATTTTATATGATTTATAATCTCATGCGTTATCACGCATGGTCAACCGCATATATGGTTTCCCGCTTTAGCGGAAGACAGAGCCTTCAGCCCAGCCATATATTTAAGTAAATTTTTACAATGAAGTATAAAAAATGGGGCGCATCAAAAGGTACCAGTTTAACAAAAGGGCCTACTCCATCGCTGAATTTCGGCAAATGTTAAATGCACACAATGACGCCGACCAACATGAATTAACTAATTGATTTTCGGCATTATCAAGCTCGAATCCTGATACGGACTCAGAAATAGAAGAACTTATGAATGCAGCTGATTCACTCATCAAAAAAGGGGCCCGGAAAGACAGTTTTGACAAGAAAACAAGAAAAAGAGCTGCTCGCTCACCTAAAGCGAGCACATCCACAAGCGCAGTCAAGAAAAACGAAACTCCCGCCAATAACGTCACTAGCGAGTTAGCACAAACCGAAATCCAGACGCTTAAAAATAAAATCAAAGAAGAATTCCACATTCATTATATTACAAGAAATAAAAGGACAATCTATACACACTCCGAAAAAGATTTTAACACATGTGTGGATTATCTTAACGGGAAGAATTGTAAATTTAGAAGAAGATTTAAAAAAATCGAAAATTGAAGTAGTAAAAATTATTCTAATGAAAAAGACCAGAAATAATGTATCTTAAAATATTCCAGTATACATTGTGATAATTAAACCAGGAGAAAATATTCAGAAATTGACGAGTATCCGCTATGTGTGCAGCTACGTGGCTCGCTGGGAAAAACTCAAAACTGCTAACTATGTCCTTCAATGTTACGACTGTCAAGGATTTGGACATTCATCTAGACTTTGCAATCTATCACGGCACTGTGTTAAGTGTTTGGAGTCCCACCAGATAGGCCACTGCAGGGTATCCAAGGTAAACGATGCTTCCAATCCTACATGCTGCAATTCTAATGGACCACATCTAGCAAACTACAAAAACTGTCCTGCATTGCTAAACTATCTGAGGAAAAGAGAGAGTACAGAACCAAAACCCAAATTAATACCAGCGCCCGTACCAGCACCGCTCAATAAAAAATACAGTGAAGCAGCCAATTCTTTACCCACTGAAACGATTCACAACAACAAAACTAGCAATAATAACACAGAGACATTTCTCAAATTGATCAAGGAACTACTAACTTTGACATATCTAAATTTTTAAATAACATTCAAGTATTTTTACCCAAACTTTTAGCAGCCAAAAGCTTGACAGAAATTATGATGCTCGTAATCGAGTTTTATAACTCCACCTTTAAATAATGCATTGCAAAACAATATTAAATCTAATGTCATGGAACTGCAGGAGCCTGATTAGGAAGATACCGCAACTCCAACAATTTTTATTATTATTTTTATTATTATTAATTTACTCAGAAAATATAAATTACCAATTTTTAGCACAACCTTGTTATAAAAAAAAATTTATACCTGAATATATATTATATTTTATATCGTTATTTAAATTTATATTCATTGTTATTATTTAATAGTTAGGCTAAAAAATAAAATAAAACATGACACTGCTGTTTTTTTTTTACTTTTTCCCAGCCACTCAAATTGTAATAGAAGATACTTAATTGCCATTAATGTAACAAATAAGAACTATATAAAGACGTGCATTATAGATAATTTTAATATTAGGAATATGCCTTAGATTGTAAGAAAAACATGTAACCTCTGTAAGCAAATGATTCAATAAATACCTTTTTAAAGCTTAAATCTCATTTTCAAAATTGATCTTAATACTTGCTTTATAACTAAATACATAATTCTTATTAAGCTATTTTAGTATAAATAGTAACTAAATAATATTTCAAGATATTCACAAATGCACAGAAAAATATTCCAAAAGAATAACAAGATCCACATTAGTCATTTAAGCAAATCTTTAAAACCAGATCTTTAAAATCTGATTGTCTAGAAAAAGTATGAATGATCATTCAGACAAGAATTTAATAATTTATCGAGTGTTCTCCTACTCTAATTGCAGGTTTATTACTACCACTACTACTACTACTGCTGTTGGACAAGGATTCTATATTCCATTAATGTTTTCTAGATAATCAAACATCCTCAATTCCTCGTTTTCTAGGATTTGATTTGTAACATTTGTAACATTTGTGATAATTTTCTCAACTTGCATATTTCTTACAGGTGCCCCTATGAAGGTTATGGTTGGACAAGTCTTGTGAAGTATTATATTGTGTATTCTAGACAACCATCTCACTGAGTCCTTGCTTAACTTGGGACGTATCTGATTGTTCTTGCGGAGTTGGGAATCAGTGGAGGAGGCTGTATATTTTGTGGTTCTTTCACCACTAATTCTGGATCAGGATCAACTAACAACTTTGGAACCCGTCTGTCCGTATTTTGGTTTATTTATCTGGTACAACCACATATTTTGTGTTAAGCGATCATCAGGAACTGTTTAGCCCGGAGTGTTGAACTTGTAGCGCTGCTCGAATCGGCTTCTTGTTGCATCCCAGCATTTTGCCCTCCACGAACTTTATTATTTATAGTATCATTAGGGCCTTGAACTCTAACGTCGCCTTTAGAGAAGCTATCTTATCAGCATCGGTTGTAGTCTTCACTGTCCCCGCGTCCAACTTTCTCTTTTTTTCCTTTTTTTGGGCGAATCATTGATATATAATTTTAGAGACTCTTCATCACCCGAACTGTCACTACTAGACAGTTTCCTGCAAGTTGGGGTCTTGGCTTGAGGTCTTGCCCTTTGAGCATTGGCAGCCCTGTTTGGAGTATTTTTATTACTTTTGCCAGAACGGCTTAGATTTAAATCACTTTTGAAATTGCTCGCTTTTTTCACACTTGGTCATCAGCATCTTCCTCGAAGTCGAGATCTATGATGGATGTGAATGGTCGTTTCTCACCTCGGTCACTTGTTGTAACAGTTTTGCTATTCAATGATTTCGGAGTTTTACTCCCACTCGCCATAGATGTATTTGTAAACCAGTTACCGTTCATCTTTTTTGGAGCTCCCTCGGCTGTCAATACCGGAGGAGATATCTCTGCATTCAAACACTTCTTTTTAACCAAAGGAGTATCATCATAACCACTGCTTGCACTACTACCACATATTTCTTCTCGCCGTCTTTCATATTTATTTCTCTTATTTAAAAAAAGTTTAGCCAGTTGAGAATCGAGACGTTCCAGTCTCACTTCGCACTGCATGATTAATGGTGCGAAAAAGGTCCTCATCAGGACCTTCATTGATTACATACTCATCTTCGATATCATTTCTGGGTGGAGAACCTGCAACACTATCTTCAATTTCTATTATTTCTATCACATTTGTTGGTGCTGACGGCTTTGGTTGCGGCACATTGACAACCGGCCCTTGAACTTTAACAGGTTCCACCTTCTTTGCCACTTCCTTTTTCTGTGCCACCTTCTGGGGCTCTTTTAGAGGTTCACTCGCAGGTTCAGCTGGAAGAAATGCATGTGGAACTGTGAAATTTTTAAAAGGCCTTGAACACTGCACATGCATAGCCCTTAGACAATTTCAGTGGTTCTGGTGTTGCAGTTGTGCTTTCATCTAGAAGTCGATTCGTGATTTTTTCTTTTACTTCAATTTTATTTTCTTTTACTGGTATCACAGAGGGCATGGAATACTAATAGACTTTATAAATGAATGCAATATAACACTATAAGGTAAGATATTTTTAAGTTTATTCAATGTAACTAATTTATATTGGTATTGTAATTTTTAATTTAATTTTCTACTTAATTTACTTTTATATTTGTATTATAATTTATAATGGCTAAATGACTAAGGAGTCGAGGCCAGTTAATAAATAATAAATAAAAAAAATTAAAAAAAAAAAACTTTATGCACGATGATGAACGACAAACAAACATGCGATGCAAATTTAATCACATATAACTTATGAAGGAAAAAGATATTGTGAATTCTTTGGAAATATTTTTTTAAAAACCATAACCAATTGTTGAATTTGTTTAAGACTCTTTAAAGTGCCGGTTGGAGAACATGCTGGCGCATGTTCCAGCAGTCAATGAAGTCGCGGTCGTAATAGCTGGTGATCTATGTGAGGGGCGTGATATACGTATACAACAGACAGATGATACCATGCAGATAATACAGAACAGTCATCGTTCTTATGATGCTTTGCAGTATCCACTGATATTTTGGAAAGATGAAGATGGGTACCATTTAAATATTAAACAGAGGTTTCCAATTACAAGTAAAAATCATTTTTATAAAAATTCTTTCAAATAATAATAATAATTAAATTAATTTTAATATATTTTATTACAGGTAAAAACTAATTAATTAATAGTCTTGAATTATTATAAGTTATAAATTGAATTTAAATATTAGGAAAAAAGTTAATTAGGATAAAATATTACTCTCAAATATGTACAAAAATGTATAAATAGTATAAAATAAACGGTAAACACCACACTATATTTATTTATTGTTAAACCAGGCAATTGTTACTTATTATATCAATTTATTGGTTCTTTTTTAACTTCCCGTAAGGCAGTTATAGTAATGGATCGAAAATGAATATTTTTGCATTTCTCCATGTTTTGAAGGTTTCTGAACATTTTGGCATACCTCAGAGAAAATGGATGTATGTATGTATGGATACAATGGATACAATTTTTCGTCGGCGTTTTCGGGCGCACGGATCAACCGATTTGAATGATTCAGAAAACATTCGATTCCTATTGATAGGGAGATGTGCTGATTCGTTTTTGGCAAAGATCCAGCCTTTTTGGGAGATACGGAGCAAAGAGTGCAGTAAGTACAAATCGAGATTTTGAGGGAATTAAACATTCGATTTGAATGAATCAAGAAACTTTCTGCTTGTGTCGACTAAACAATTGCTTTTGGGAAAAAAATATTTCAATTTGTTTTTCAAAAAAAAAAATTATATCGAAAATAATTCAGATTTTAATTTTAATTCTGGATAAAGTTCTAAGGCTCATTGATATACTCTAAATAAATGATTTTAACTTTGTAAAGTTATAGATATATATCTCTATATGTATAATCCTCTGATTTTTTTCATCGCTCCGCGAGCTATTGTATGCTAACTGATCTCTTTTTCATTATAATACGTCATGCACATGTCCTTTTTAATGTGTCAGCATCTTTGAACACCATTGTGTATTTAGTACATTAAATTAAATGGTGTATTTAGTACATTATATTAAAAACTTTAAATACGTTTTTCTCAAATTAACTTTTTTCAATGCGGTGCCACAAATTAAAAAAAAAACTACAAGTCAGGTGGACTTACGGAAGCGACAAGAATAAGCATTTTCCAGAAATGATCTCAAGTTGCAATGTTCGCAACGAATCCGAATATGGTCGATAATTACAAGTACAGGACTCTACTTAATTGATATGCAGCTGCTCTCCTGGTCAATTAAATAAACAAAACGCTCTTGGTCTCCAGACAATTTGATTTTTTTTGGATTTTTGGACGGTGTATGAACTCATGACCAATGGAATAGTTTTGTGAGAATCAGTTTGTTGCTTTTAGTACTACACATCTGTTCCCTTGATGTGATATTATAGCATGATAATCGTCAAACCTTTAAGGCAATAATTTATAAGTCCAATTAGAAGTACAGCATTAACTAAATCTAAACCGATCAAACAAAAGTACCCTGCCTGGTTTTAATGTCAGTACATGCAAATGGGTAAAACTATCCAGTTGATTCTTCTTCTAGTGTGTTGATTATATGTTTAAACATTATTTTTCATTTCTAAATTTCATTAGTTTTATATTTACAGGTCCCAAGTATAAAACGAAAACAAATGAAAAAAGACCAATTAAATATGACAAAATATCTAATGCCGGTGATAGCAATTCTGTTGGCTCGCTTCAAATGCAATGTCAATTGTATTATTCATTTGATCAGAATACCTCAATATTTTGGCTTCGAACATACAAGCGAGATGGAAGATCTGGTTAGTAATTTAATTTTTGTACCTATGAATACCTATAAGGATTACTTGTCTGTGCTTGAATTGCCACCAGCAGGAGTATATATTTAACCAGAAATTTTAATTGCATATGGGAATGTTCATGCATCTTGCATTTGTAGTTTTTCTAACTTTTTAATATATACTTACTAGTTTTAATCTAGTGTTTTATGTTTACAGCATTTAAGGAATTTATCGGGCGCTCTGCAAGTCATCGCCCAGGATTCTGCAGACGCAATAGTGTTGGACAACTGCAGCAAGACATTGCATTGCCTTTATAAAAGGGCAAGAAGCATTGTTGCAGATTGCGGTGCCGCCATTTCGACCATTGTCGATGAATGCGCACTTGTGTATATGGAGCCATATCTTACATGGCTAAGTATTGTGGATGGGGTACGAATTACATTTTGTTATGTGTAGAAAGTTGTCAAACAATTCATCTCTTGATCAGAAATAATTTTTCTTTCTAGCAAATGGATCCAAAATGTGCTAAGAAAGAAGATTTTCCTGAGATTATAAATTCTCTGAAAAAAATATACATTTTCCATTATTTATATAATATAAATTATTTAGATATATGGGATGATTTTCTAGAAGAATTTAAAGTGTTCAGGAATGGTGTCATTGAAAGAAATCTTCCTATCGGTATGTTAATTAGATCAAAGATTCAACATAACTAATTTAACTAATTCATACTCCTATCAAAATATCTTTTAGGGATCGATATACTGCCTACTTTCGTACGGCACATATTTATCGTGGGAATTGATGGAAATAAAAGAAATGGATCTGGATAATATGGTAGTCAATGCTATGGCTTGTATGAAACGAGCCGATATATTAGAGTTAAAATTAAAAAATTATATTGAAATCTGCAAGGACATCGTAAAAAATGTCACTCATAATGATCTGCAACAAGCTGTAAGTTGATTTGAAAAAATCAAAATTTTAAAGTAATACTAATTGTAAGGCGATTTTCAATATTGTTTTAAACTATACATGAACTACTTGTCTACTTGTCCACCTGTCTCCAACTTCTTCAACCTTCTACTTGTCAACAGTTTTACCTTGCTGCCTGTTTACTGTCCAACCTGTTAACCTGTTAACCTGTTCACAACTCTTCAGTTCACACGTCTACTTGTCCATCTGATTGTCTATGTATCCACCTGCATTGGAAATCAGAAATTTCCTCATGCATAATAATATCGACGTAATGCTGATCTCAAAAACGCACTTCACAGATAAAAGTTTCATGAATATGATAATATAATAATATTCCCAACTACTCAATATATAGTAACAGGCATCCTAATGGTACGGCACATGGAGGATCTGCGATCATCATAAAAACTAAAATAAAACACGATCTATCTGAACCATATTGTACTGAATACTTACAGGCATCAAATATTTCAACTACATTTAATGGTAAACAATTAATTTTTTCAGCGGTATATTGCACACCTAGACATAAAATTTTAGAAAATCAATTTGTAAATTTCTTTAACAAGCTAGGTAATCATTTTGTAGCCGGTGGTGATTTTAATGCTAAACACACCCATTGGGGTTCGAGACTAATAACGCCAAGAGGTCGTGAGTTATATAAAACACTATTGAGTAAAGATTTAACACCAATATCAACTGGAGAACCCACTTATTGGCCTACTGATCATCAAAAAATTCCTGATTTACTAGACTTTTTTTAGTTAAAGGAATTCAAAGTAACTTAATAACAGTACAATCATGCCTAGATTTGAATTCGGACCACTCGCCTGTACTACTTCACTTTCATTCCTATACTCCTGATATTTCAACGACAAGATTTCTCACAAACAGATTTACTAATTGGGATAAATTCAAAGAAATTCTTGATCATGATATAAATTGTAATGTTCCATTAAAATCCAGTGATGAAATAAAAGAGGCTATTGCATCTCTCACAAACACAATACAACTAGCAGCTCAAAAATCTACTCCTACAATTGATAGTTCTTCTACAAAACAAATTCCAATTCACATTAAAGAAAAAATATCCATAAAAAGACGTCTCAGAAAAAAGTGGCAAATTACTAGATCCCCGTCTGACAGATCAAACTTTAACAAAGCTTGTAAAGAATTAAAAAAGTCTCTACATGATATTAACAATGCTAACATGGAAGAAAAACTAGATAATCTCACAGCAACTAGTGACACTAATTATTCACTATGGAAAATGACCAAAAACTTTAAAAGACCTGTTATACATACTTCACCAATTAAAAAAGATGACAATTCTTGGGCAAGTAATCGTCAGAAAAAGGCAAATGCGTTTGCAGATTATTTTGAGCAAGTTTTCCAACCAATTCCTTCACAAATACCATGTCATGAAGAAAAATTTATACATGACTTTTTATCAACAAATGTTGAGGCATCTGAAGATACTGTACCTATCCGATTTTCTGTTTCAGAAGTTAAGGAAATAATTAAAAACTCCAAATTAGGTAAATGTCCTGGCAATGACTTCATTACAAGCAAGATGTTAAAAGAGTCTACACCTAAAACAATAAGATTTATTACTATCTTATTTAATTCTATTTCGAGATTGAGAATATTTCCGGACGTATGGAAAACTGCCAGGATTATCGTCGTCCAAAAAGAAGGGAAAGATCCATGTATGCTGAAATCATACAGACCCATAAGTTTACTTTCTATTCTTTCAAAGATTTATGAGAAACTTTTGCTTAAAAAAAATTTAAGCGAATTAGAAAGCAAAAGCATTATACCCCAATACCAATTTGGATTTAGAAAATTGCATTCGACCATAGAGCAGACTCATAGAATTGTCCATTATATAAATAAATCACTAGAAGAAAAAAAGTACTGTTCAGCAGCATTCTTAGATATACAACAAGCATTTGATAAGGTATGGCATACTGGACTATTCTATAAATTAAAAATTAATTTGACGTACTCTCTATATTTAATAATAAGATCATATCTGTCAAATAGGAGTTTTTATGTAAATATTTTAGACACTGAATCATCAAATAAGACAGTTTCCTCAGGTGTTCCACAAGGAAGCGTCTTAGGGCCAATTCTATTTTTAATATACACATCTGAAATACCAATAACAACTAAAACTTTGATCGCTACGTTTGCTGATGATACGTGCATTCTAGCCAGCCACATAGATTCCAGTTCTGCATCTGAGTTATTCCAAAACCATTTAAATTTATTAGAAAAATGGAACAAAACCTGGAGATTTGAAATGAATGGCTTAAAGTCAGTACATGTCACATTTACACTTAGAAGAGAGACTTGCCCACCAGTAAGAATAGGAAATACTCAAGTACCTCAAGAAGACCATGTGAAATATCTCGGCATATACCTCGATAGAAAATTTAATTGGCAAACTCATATAAAAAAAAAAGAGACAACAGCTTGAGATAAAAACCAAAAAGCTTTACTGGTTACTAGAAACTAAATCCAAACTAAGCGCATACAATAAGCTACTTTTATATAAAACTTTATTCAAACCAATTTGGTGTTATGGTATACAATTGTGGGGCAGTGCTCATAAGACCAATATAGAAATTATACAGAAATTTCAAAACAAATTTTTGAAAATTGCCTTAGGAGCTCCAAAATATGTTCCCAACTGGTTGATTCATGCTGACACGAATACACCTACCATAAATGAAGTAATAACAAAAACAGCACAGAAGTATAGAAACAAGCTAATCAATCACCCAAATACATTAGCAAACTCATTGATAAGAGAGAACTATCGTAGAAGGTTGAAAAGAAAAGCGCCACTGGATTTAAGCCATCAACTCTCCTGAGAAAAAAGTGGAAATAACTTATTTATAAGAAATTATTTAATAAGTAAATATTGTGAATTTTATATCGAAAAAACAACTACTGAGTTGTTTTTTCCAACATGTCAAAGTAGTATACAATGTACCTTTTCGGCGGACTATTGTAAATCCATTAAATTTACTGAATGTCCTATACTGGACAGTTGTAAATAAAAGAGTTAATAATAATAAAAAAAAACTAGTTGGTTTTGTATTTAGCCTTGAGGCAAGTTACATGAACTTCCCGACATATGTGAATAATCGACTTAATCAATAAAAAATAAATTAATTTATGAGTGATTGAAAGTATTCCGAGTGGATTGATTACACATCATTGAAAACGAACGAACACTTTAATCGGAGTATTTTCTAAAAGCAAATATTCACAAATCAACAATTTTTATAATTATACCAGTATCCGTAGGACTTTAATGATTTAGTACGTTTATTAAGACGAAGTACTATATTGTTATACAAAGTAAACCGTCTAATTTTAATTTTAGCTAACGTCAAAAAACCACTCATTTTCTCAAACTTTGATGATTTTTTAAAATTAAACTACTTGTCGTAAGGCTGTAGTATTTCAGTAAGTTCTATAAGATCATGATGTATATCGCCAAAAAAAGTTACATAAAAATCCGCTTCAATTTTTTTTTTTCAACAGTAAAATACAAGAAAACGGCTCGGTAGATTTACACCTAAAATTTATCAGTACGATTCCCAACTAATATCTTTCGAACAGTTTTTGATTTTTTAAAATCGGTTCGGTAGGATGAGCTTAAATGTGAGCGAAAAGTTTAACACTTATTTTCAAATTACAAAGAAACGGCTTGGCAGATCGTTGCACAAAACTGACAAACGATAGTCCTCACCGAAATACATCAAATGACTTTTAAATTTCTAAAATCGGTTCAGGCGTTTTTGAGAAAACGTCGATCAAAAGTCTAATTTTGACAAATGCCAAAAAGACCATACTGATTTTTGCAAACTTTGACGAATTTTTAAAGCTGAACCAGTTGTCGTAGGGCCGTAATATTTTAGTCTATCGTCAAAAAATAATCATAAAAATCGTCGAAATTTTTTTTTTAAAAACTTCATTACAAGAAAACGGCCCGGCCGATCTTTACCAAAAACTAATCAGCACGATTCCCAACCAATATCTATCGAACGGTTTTTGAATTTTCAGAATCGATTCAGAATTGCGGGCTAAAACGTGGACGAAAAATTTTTCACTTCTCTGCAATTTACAAAGAAACGGCCCGGCCGATCGCCGCACAAAACTCAGAGACGATAGTCCTCATCGAGATACATCGAATGGCTTTTAAATTTTTGAAATCGGTCCAACCGTTTTGGAGAAAACGTCGATTTACGGCAAAAAATCTGTTCACACACACACACACACATACTTTTTCCAAATTTGGTCTCATTCGATTCAGAATGACTTGAAACGTCGAGAAAACATAAAATTAGCGATTCGGATTTTTTGATGAAAACATAAACTTCTCCTTCGGGAAGTTAATAAGATCTTTACTTACTTCTGTTTCATCAGTAACACAAGTAATTTTAAAAGTGGGAAATATGTTAAAGTTATAAAGTTATTTGATACTAGCTATATACACAGTTCTAATTTTTTCATAAAAGCCGTAACCTTGTCTTTCTGAACAAAAGCACGATTTTGAGATCCTTGCATTGATTTATTTAAATCGCTAAGTCTTTGAAAAATATCAATTAAATACGCAAATTTTGCGAGGAACTTTGTGTCCTAAAACAAAGATTGCTCCGTCTCTTTTGTTATCAGCAAGAAATATAGTAATTTCTTTTTTGAGCTCAAACACTCTTAGAAGTACTTTAAGTATTTTGCTGATTTGTTTTGGACACTTACTCAGCATTTAAAAATAATATTTTTAAAACAACTTCGCGCCCCCCTTGAAACGATATGGCGCCCCCCCAGGGGGGCGCGCCCCACAGGTTGGAAATCACTGTCTTACAGTCTCATACTGGCAAAAGAATTGTATTAAAATCTTTATCTGCAACCAGATGGTCAGCTCGTTATGAAGCGGTTCAAGCTTCTAATGCACATTTTAATGAAATAATTGAAACTTTAATTATTCGCAGAAAACGCAATTACAAGACAAGAAGCTAAAGGCGTTCGAATTCAATTGGAGCGACTTCAAACAGCATTTATGCAGATACTTTGGAATTTCTTAGTTTCAAGATTCATGTAAGCCAAATGCTGTAAGCCAAAGATTGCAAAAAGTTGATAGTATGCTTTAGAACTTTCTGAAATAAAAGAATACAAAACAGTAGTTTCCAGGCAAAGAAAGAGAAAATTTGCCTTGCATGCTGATGAAACGCGAGATGGAGATGTGCAGCTGTCAGGTTAAGATGATGTCAGAGTTAATACTTTTAACGCAATACTTGACAATCTGCATTCTAAATTGCGTAAAAGATGCAAAGCTCATGAAAAGATTAAAGAAAAATTTTCAGTCATTATCAACTTTAGTAATTTGGATAGATAGAGAGATTCGTGAACAAGCTGAAAGTTTAAGAAAAATATATCCTTCAGATCTCGGGTCCTCCTTAGATAACGAATTTGTGCACTTTCAAGCTTATTGTACCGAAAATAAAATGGGAAAAACACCTTCTGATCTTTTTAAACTGTACACTGAGTTTCCGAACGTAGAAATTGCTTATTGAATATTTATTACTTTAGCTTCAGCAAACTGTAGCGCAGAACGATCGTTTTCTTGTTTAAGAAGAAAAAAACTACATACGTTTTACGATGAGTGCAAATAGACTCAATAGCTTAGCAATTCTATGCATAGAATCAGATGTACTTCAATGTTTAGACTGTGAAGATTTAATTAACCATTTTGCATTACAAAAAGTTCGTCAAATATGCCTGTGAAAAAAGTTCTTAGTGCAAAATTGACAATGCTTTTAGTTAAAATAAATATGAATATTTTGTTATATTATTATAGTAAATAAATGCAAAAAATAGTTATTTTAGTTTTGAAACTAAATGAGACATAAAAACTATTTAAGTAAAATTTCAGGGAGGGGGCGGCATTTTTGTCACTGCCCCGGGGCGCCAAATTTTTAAATCCGGCACTGAGTACAAGTACATAATAATTAGCTGAAAAAGTTATTACAGAACGAATAATATAATCTTTATCACATCTTCTCAAAATACACTTATTGAATCAAGTTTACCACATTCTCTCAAATTGAACTACGTCAATTAATTCAAGAGAAATTTTTGCATTTTATCTGTAAATATGTTATATTATAAGTTTAATAATATTAGACTTAATGTACTTAATATTAGTTTAATGATATTAATATTAAAGTTGTACGGTGATCACGAGTCAGATATCTCTATGGGATATCTATATAGAGGCGTAATATGGATCTTAATAACACATTTTTCACTCCGAAGGCTACGCTAAAAAACGTGCAAATTAGTTTGAAATAAATTCCACGAAAATTTACATAATTGTGCAATTCGTCGATGAACGAGAAAGATCAAGATTTTCCAAGAAAATTGTTAGAAAATTTAAAGAGTACTTGCAAAACACTATCATAGGTAAGCAATGCAAGTGAATAGTTACATATTATTTAAAATATTCAAATCGTTTTTATTGCGACTGCGGCGTTAATTTAATACAAGAATGCTAATATTACTGAAGTACCGATGAAGATGTATTTGCAACTGAGATTATGAAATTAGCTGTTGACACAATTCTGACAGCAATAATCCATCAAATTTTACATTTATAATACTGATGTTTACTTGGACCAAGCAATTGACGTTTTGAAAGTTGAAAAGGATAGGCTATACTTCAAGAGAAACGACGTATTATATGACAACAATTTCAAGAGAAACTAGTGGGGTGGGTGGCATCGTGCCTTAAGGCAAATTGCTGGAACTTCCCGTACCGTAACGAAATGTTCGAGGATTACTGAATGATTTCAAATAGATTATTATGAATATTGTAACATTGTCTAATATTTATAAATATTATATAAACTGAATTGCAGAGTTGAAATTATTTGTAAAGTATATTAGAACTATAGTCAGAATTAAAAATAAATATTTTCGATATACAAAAAACTTAAAAAAAAAAAGGACATTTTTTTTCCAAAATCGATTATTTTGTTAAGACAGGCAGAAAGTTCTTTGAATCATTTAAATCGGACGCTTAGTTCTCTCAAAAACTGCCATTTTTTACATATTTAGCTCCGTATCTTCAAAATGGCTGGGCCTGCCTTTGCCAAAAACTAATAAAAACTTCTCCAAATCATTACTAATTGAATGTTTTTTAGATCATTCAAATCGGATACTCCGTTCTCTCAAAAATACGATTTCTATTTTCTGCACTCTTTTGCTCCGTATCTCCAAATTTTCAATTCCGATTTTCGGCCCATTACAATAACTTACCCTACGGGAAGTTAATAAAAGACTATGGCAATAATACAGGATAGTAAAGTTCATAAACTATAGAAATAGTAAATTAACCAGATTATTGCAGGGCTGACTAGTTATTAGATCAAACATTTTGCATTTATTGTCAAAAAAATGAAGATCAATGTGAATGAAGTAATTTGACACAACTATGATGAACTAATTGAAGCAGGGAACAGCTTCCACAAAAAGTCTCGATTAGGAAAAATGGCTACTGAGAGACAAATTCTCTGATAAAAAAAATGTAACAAGGAAAAACATGTTTTATAGAAAAAAAATTTGTACTCCTCATTCTATTCAATCAGATGTTTCATCTCTAGCCAAAAAAAAAACATGTGGCACAGAAAAAAAACTATTCCAAGATAAATATTATATCCAAATAAAATCCAGACACAAGAAAAAGAAACTTATCATTAGAATTGGCAACAAAATGACATCAAGCACTATTAAAAATAAAATAAAGTGTTGGAGTGCAAGTTTCGTGCAAAATTTTCATTTAGATCTACATAAAAATTAGCCAATTAGAATTATCACATGAGAAAGAGAAAGGTTTCAATGGATACAAGTTTCAAATTCCAAAACTTGCAAATTATCAATGATTATCAATACTCAAGAAATTATTTATCAATATTCAAGAACACGTAGCACAGCTTGAATATTGTTAAGAATTCGTAAAATATATTATGATCGTTAAGGAGCCCCAATAGTGACCACTTTTCTAAATTTTGTAATTTAGAATTTAGATGTGTCAAATGTAGAAATGAACATGAACCGGGAAAATGTAAAAAGACTACTGAACAAAAAACAAAATGTGTCAACTGTGGGCAAGATCACCCAGCAAACTTCAAGAAAAGCCCATACTTTGAGGTATATATTCAAAATAGATTACATTCTAAAAAACGAGTTGATCATTCCAATAATTATTTTCCTGATCCAAATCCTAGACTATTAATGAAATCCTTTTCTGAAACTATTACAAATACAAATTTTCCTCCAGTTCCTAAAACATACAATACTAATACGTACGCACTACTACCTAATACCCATTTACAACAACCAGCAAATATTGGTTCACAACAGCCCACCAGTAATCACTTTCAACAAACCTCAAACAGTAATCATGTATTTTCATCCATAACTGAAATCCAAGAGGTATTTTCAGATAGCACAGTCAGGGATACTATTAATATCCTATTAAAATTAGCTAGAGATATTAAAAATGTAAAATCAATTAAAGAACAAAATATTCTTATTTTTCAATGTTTTACTGAATTATGTTTATAAATGACAACAATTTAAAAATAATGCACTGGAATGCCAATGGCATTCGTAAAAACATAGTTGAACTTAAACATATTCTTTTGAATCATAATATAGATATAGCATTGATTTCAGAAACATTATTAAGACCCGATAACAAAATTTATATTCCCAACTATAATATCATTAGAAATGACATTGCCGCTTCAGGTAAAAGAGGAATATGTATTATTATAAAAGATAGCTATGCTTTCTCAAACATTCCTGTATTTAATCTCAAATTTGCTGAATGTGTTTCTATCAAAATTTCGCTGAACAATACCGAAATTTTAGTCTGTTCCACTTATTTTCCTAACAATAAACCAATGATAGATGTTTTAAATACAATTTTAAATCTCAGTAACAATTTCAACGCACGTCATACCTTGTGGAATTTTACCAGTAGTAATAAAAATGTAAGAATTCTATATAACTTTATTGAAAATAAAGTCAGTTCTACTACTCTTTGTTATACGACATCTCCTACCAGATATTTATTTAATAACACTCAATCTGCTTCTGTCATTGACTTAGCATTGCTAAAAAACATTAAAACTCCATACTTGCCATATACACTTTCTGAAACAAACTCAGATCACAATCCGGTAATACTGACAATACCATATCATAACATTGAACACATTCAACGTCATGCAAAATACAATTTTAAACATGCCAACTGTAATACATTTCGTGATTTTGTCGATAATAATATTAACTTTAAGCAGCAAATCAAATCTATACCTGATATAGATAATGCTGTCAATCACTCAACAGTAACTATTCAGTCGGCTATAAAAGAATCCATTCCAACAATTAAAAACAGTTACGCAAATGATAAACTACCTGCCGATATTAAGGGGGATATAAAATTTAAAAACAAAATACGAAGAATATGGCAAAAAACCAACAATCCACATATTAAAACTCTTCTTAATAAATTAATTAGAGTTATATCATTCAAAATCAAACAGCACAATAGTAAAATATGACAACAAGAACTTTCAAACACTAATTTAGACCGAGTCTTTTGTTACTGACAAAAGTAAAGCCAATCTTTTAGCTGATAACTTTCAAAACATACATAATATCAACATCAATATGGGTTCATTTACTTTCAGTTATAGAATTAAATCTATTGTAGATAATTTTATTAAATTTAATCACTCAAAAGATATTGACATACCACAAACAACTTCTAAAGAAATTAAACATATTATCAAACACAAGAAAAACAGCAGTTCACCGGGGTCTGACTTCATTACCAATACTGTATTAAAAAATTTAAATAGAAAACCAATAATACTTTTATCAAAAATTACAAACGCAATTATAAAATTCAACTATTTTCCAGTTGTGTGGAAAATCTCCAAAGTTATTCCTATTAAAATAGAAAAATTTAAAATAATAGAAAAGGTCATTTATATCAGACTATCCACCTTCTTAATTTCCAATAATATTATTCCTGATCACCAATATGGATTTAAAAATAATCACTCAAACCATTCAACCTATATCCATCCTAATTTAGCAGTCGATTCTAAAATTCAATAGAAGAAGAAACACTGGAATGATCCTATTGGATATTGAAAAGGCCTTTGATACTGTTTGGTTAGACGGCCTCATTTACAAAATGATTAAATGGAACTTTCCTGTAGGACTTATAAAATTAACTAAAAGCTACTTGGAAAACAGATCTTTTCAAGTACACTTAAAAGATCAAATTTCTGCAACAAAATCCATTTCATCAGGAGTACCTCAAGGAAGTATTCTTGGACCAGTGCTATTTTCTATCTTTATTTCAGATTTACCTACAACACCAAGTACCAATTTACTAACATTCGCAGATGACAGTGTTATATACACATCCGCTATGTCCGACAGAACTATCATAATTATACTTCAAGAACACCTGAATGCAATCATGGATTACGCTAATAGATGGAAAATTCGACTAAATATCCCCAAATCGGAAGATATTTTATTTACTAAAAGAAGAAAATCACCTGTTCCTCAATCCTACATACACATAAACGGCAATATTATCTTATGGAGAGACAAAGTTAAGTATCTGGGCTTAGTAATGGATAGAAAACTCAATTTCAACTACCATATCAAATGCAAAGTTAATCATGCTAATAGATTATTATATTTATTGTACCCCCTACCAAAATTTAGCAGCAATATTGATCTGAAGATCAATCTAGAAAGACTTTATCTAGCAATGGTAAGATCAACTTTAATCTATGGAGCCCCTGCGTGGTGTATGACCAATAAACAAAACATAAATAAATTACAAATTATACAAAATAAAGCATTGAGAAGGATACTCGGAATAAAGAGAAACCCTATCACTTATCATGATGTATCCAATCACTATCTACACAACCGACTGAATATACCATTTATATACGAAATTATAAAAAAGCAAGCAAGGAAATTTTTTGAAAAATGCAAACATAGTAATAACCCAACTATTACGGATATTCAATCTATAACTCAAGATATGTTTTGGTACAACAATTACAACCTACCGACAGTCATTCTTAATAAATAACACTATAAGACACCTCCAAAAATCAACAGTGTAATATGGTTTTTGTGATTTTTTTTTTCATTATCTTGATGGCAGTTTTTTTCGATGTTTTTTTTGTTCTACTTCTTTGGTCTCATTTTCTGGACTCTGTAATTTATCTTCATCTTCCTCAACTTTAGTCTCAATTTCTTCTGGCGCTGATTCTTTTAGATTTGCACCTTTTTTCCCTGGCTTTGTGCTTGCTGCTTTCTGCTTTTTGGATTCAGTAGGTTTTGTGTCAATTTTTCTTCAACTTTTCTCTTTGCGCCTTTTTTTAGCAACAGGTTTTTCAGTTTTTGCAGACTCTTCGGCAACAGTTTTGCCCTGGGTGTTCGCCTCAAATTTTTCCTTTTTACCTCTTTCAGTGGTAGTTTTTTTATCATCAGAATCTTTTATTTCTTTTGTACCCTCTGAATCAATTTTTCTTTTACCACCTTTTGGAGCTTTAACTTTATCAACTTCAATATCTTTCTTAGCTTTATCTGCCTTGACAGTTGTTTCTTTCTCACCTTTGGCTGCCTTATTTAATTTGATCAACGGCGATTCGGCATAGTTTACATTCTTCTTTGCAGATCTAGTTGGTCTTTCAACAACGCTTTCTGGCTTTTGTTCTACCTTCTTTTTTGGTGGCATAATGACACTAAAAATTATTATTTGAAAAAAGCTAATCTATATCACAATTTATTACTAATAAAATTCGGGATTACAGGCGAGAATTCATGAAATTAATAATCTTGCAAAACATGCCCCTTGTGCTGCTCATTCTATAAATTTAGTTGGAGTTCACGCAGCAGAAAACGCACCAGAAGCTGGGGCATTCTTTAATACAGTACAAATTTTATACAATTTCTTTACTGCATCGACGCACCGCTGGGAAGTCTTACAGTCTCATACTGGCAAAAGAATTGTATTAAAATCTTTATCTGCAACCAGATGGTCAGCTCGTTATGAAGCGGTTCAAGCTCCTAACTTTAATTATTCGCAGAAAACGCAATTACAAGACAAGAAGCTAAAGGCGTTCGAATTCAATTGGAGCGACTTCAAACAGCATTTATGCAGATACTTTGGAATTTCTTACTTTCAAGATTCAATGCTGTAAGCCAAAGATTGCAAAAAGTTGATAGTATGCTTTAGAACTTTCTGAAATAAAAGAATACAAAACAGTAGTTTCCAGGCAAAGAAAGAGAAAATTTGCCTTGCATGCTGATGAAACGCGAGATGGAGATGTGCAGCTGTCAGGTTAAGATGATGTCAGAGTTAATACTTTAAACGCAATACTTGACAATCTGCATTCTAAATTGCGTAAAAGATGCAAAGCCCATGAAAAGATTCAAGAAAAATTTTCAGTCATTATCAACTTTAGTAATTTGGATAGATAGAGAGATTCGTGAACAAGCTGAAAGTTTAAGTAAAATATATTCTTCAGATCTCGGGTCCTCCTTAGATAACGAATTTGTGCACTTTCAAGCTTATTGTACCGAAAATAAAATGGGAAAAACACCTTCTGATCTTTTTAAACTGTACACTGAGTTTCCGAAAGTAGAAATTGCTTATTGAATATTTATTACTTTAGCTTCAGCAAACTGTAGCGCAGAACGATCGTTTTCTTGTTTAAGAAGAAAAAAACTACATACGTTTTACGATGAGTGCAAATAGACTTCAATGTTTAGACTGTGAATATTTAATTAACCATTTTGCATTACAAAAAGTTCGTCGAATATGCCTGTGAAGAAAGTTCTTAGTGCAAAACATACAATGCTTTTAGTTAAAATAAATATGAATATTTTGTTATATTATTATAGTAAATAAATGCAAAAAATAGTTCTTTTAGTTTTGAAAAAAAAATGAGACATAAAAACTATTTAAGTAAAATTTCAGGGAGGGGGCGGCATTTTTGTCACTGCCCCGGGGCGCCAAATTTTTAAATCCGGCACTGAGTACAAGTACAAAATAATTAGCTGAAAAAGTTATTTCAGAACGAGTAATATAATCTTTATCACATCTTCTCAAAATACACTTATTGAATCAAGTTTACCACATTCTCTCAAATTGAATTATCTGTAAATATGTTAGATTATAAGTTTAATAATATTAAACTTAATGTACTTAATATTAGTTTAATGATATTAATATTAAAGTTGTACGGTGATCACGAGTCAGATATCACTATGGGATATCTATATATGAGGCGTAATATCGATCTTAATAACACATTTTTCACTTCGAAGGCTATGCTAAAAAACGTGCAAATTAGTTTGAAATAAATTCCACAAAAATTTACATAATTGTGCAATTCGTCGATGAACGAGAAAGATCAAGATTTTCCAAGAAAATTGTTGGAAAAGTTAAAGAGTACTTGCAAAACACTATCATAGTAAGCAATGCAAATGAATAGTTACATATTATTTAAAATATTCAAATCGTTTTTATTGCGACTGCGGCGTATACTAATAAAAATATATTTTCAAAAGTTAATTTAATACAAGAATGCTAATATTACTGAAGTACCGATGAACATGTATTTGCAACTGAGATTATGAAATTAGCTGTTGACACAATTCTGACAGCAATAATGCATCAAATTTTACATTTATAATACTGATGTTTACTTACGAAAATTTGTATCCGCACACACATACATACACGCACACCCACACATACATCCTGGCTTTTGAGGCGAGACATTACAGTCTTATGGGAAAGACCTTATAAGACTGTAATGTCTCGCCTCAAAAGCCAGCCAATACCTTCACCAACGTGCCCACGTCTATTGAATAAAATAGTAACTACTTTGTTTCCACGACAACCTAATTTGAACTTCCAGGTAACACATGTAGAACAGAATAATATTCCACTTATAACACTGCAAGAACTGATGGAAGCTTGTCATCGCGTTGGTAATAGCAAGGCACCGGGATTAGATGGAATTCCTAATATTGCCTTAAAAACATCAATTATGACATCTCCGACAATGTTTCTTAATGCATATAATACATGCCTGAAAGAAGGGGTTTTTCCACGAAAATGGAAACAGCAAAGATTAGTGCTTATTCCCAAAGGAAAAAAACCACCAGATGAACCATCATCCTACCGTCCAATATGCATGCTGGATACAGCGAGTAAAATTTTTGAAAGAATAATTCACCAAAGATTAGATGCAGCAGTTGATCCAATCCTAGCAGACAATCAGTATGGTTTTCGCAAAGGGCGATCAACTATCGATGCTATAAACTTGGTAATTAATACCGCCAAGGAGGCAATTGCTGGAACCAGATGGAAGGGGGGTTCAAAAAAGTACTGCCTTGTACCTACATTGGATATAAAAAATGCTTTCAATTCTACAAACTGGGATTGCATTATGAATGCACTCCGTGACAAGAACGTGCCAGCATACCTATGCAATATAGTCGCAAGCTACTTTACAGACAGAATTCTAATGTACCATTCACGCGATGGTACAGAAGAATATAATATAACAGGAGGTGTGCCGCAGGGCTCTGTTCTAGGCCCTTTGCTGTGGAATATTATGTATGATGGCCTTTCGAGACTAGAGATTCCAGAATGTGTGAAACTAGTAGCATATGCAGACGATGTTGCCATAGTGGTTGTCTCCAAACAAATTGATGACATTGTAAGCCTATTCGATATTACATTTAGAAAAATTAATCGGTGGATGGGAACAATGAATCTCCAATTAGCACAACAAAAAAGTGAAGCTGTTCTTATCACTAGTAGGAAAAGAATTGAGGCCATCAAGCTAAAGATAAGAAATCTTGAGATCACGTCAAAACCTCACATCTGTTACCTTGGCGTAATGCTTGATGCTCGTTTGAATTTCAATCAACAGGTGGAACACGTTAGTGCTAAGGCGTCAATAGTTAGGACGAAACTTGCTCGACTGATGCCTAATATTGGAGGTCCTAAACAAACCAGAAGGATATTACTATCGTCAGTTATTACTTCGGTGCTGACATATGGTATCTCCATATGGGCTGATGCTCTTAAATCTCAAAAATCGAGGAGAATGGCAGGGCCCTTATATCGTCTCAGTGCTATAAGAATTGCTTGCGCATTTCGCACAATATCGGCGGAGGCAGTGTGCGTCATTTCAGGAACTGTGCCTCTCTTAGTCTTAGCAGAGGAAAGACGGACAATTTACCATAGAAGATATCAACAACTGTGTCCTGAAAAGCTGAGATTAGAAGAACGGCAGAACAGCATTGACCGATGGCAGCAACTGTGGGATGTCGCAGTAAAGGGCAGATGGACGCATCGTCTCATTCCTAACATCAAAGTCTGGCTAAGTCGCAAGCACGGCGAAGTAAATTATTATACTACGCAAATGCTATCGGGGCACGGCTGTTTTCGAGCCTACCTACACCGATTCAAGCACGATAGCTCGCCGGATTGCCCATATTGTTTGGGCGAAATCGAAGATGCTGAGCATGTGTTCTTCGTGTGCCCGCGATTTGGTGCTCTACGGGATGACGTGGAAGAGACATTGGGACGCAGAATTACCCCAGGTAATGTTGTTGAAGTGATGCTGACAAGTGAAGCTGCTTGGAACGCCATAGACAGATTTGCGAGAGACGTTTTAATGGACCTGCGTTCTATAGAGAGAGAAAGGGCGAATGGGACTTCGCCCATTTAAAAGATAAGTATAATGTTTATGAATTATAACATTGATTATAACAAGTTAAGAAGTTATATCATTCTAGATCCTCCCCCCACGAACTAATGCCTAACGGCGGTTTCCGTGGAGACCAGAGGCAGGGGCAAAGCGGAGGTTTTAGTCGGTATTCAGGGGATACCAGGGCGGTATCGAGTCCGACATACCCAGACAGAAAACCGGTCTGGGATGCATAAAAGCATTTCCTTCGCTATACCAAAAAAAAAAAAAAAAACACATACATCCATTTTTTCTAAGGTATGCCAAAATATTCAGAAACCTCTGAAACGTAAAGACATAAAAAAATTCATTTTCGATTTTTTTGCAAATATTATAACTTACTTAAGTTAAAAAATAGATATAATTCCGTTCTGAGTTAAGAAAATATTAACTAGCTAAGTAGAAATGGCTTCATGAAAAAACTGAAACCAAAAGTAATCAAGTAATCAATCAAGTACCAAAAATTGCTATAATTTATTTATAAAAAAGAAATAGATTTGAAATAACACAACATGGAAACTTAGGTTTAAAGCTCAGTAAGTAAGAACCTAATATAAAATCTTTGTGCAGCATGCAAGCTTAAGAATCGCATTAAATAAATTTCGAAACAAATAGTAATAAAATTAAATTAGTTTGAAGTTTCCGAACTATTAGTTTGAATAGCGATTTTATCTTAAAAGTTAGCATTCACATTTCTTTCAACAAAAAAAAAGTGTATGGGGGGAGGGGGCATAACGTTTTTATAAACCTCAAGGTGGGGCGGGGCCCAAAAAAGGTTGGGAATCACTGCTATATAAGTATTGAATTTATAATCAATGTTTTTTTTCGAACAACAGAGATCCTATTGACCAAGCAAAGCTAAATATGCAGTATGGATTAGAACTTAAATCCAAGGCTATAGAAAGCTAGCAAAAATTGTTGAAGTTCAAGATTACAAGAACGGGGCTGATTGTATCACTGCTGGCGACCAACCATGGCTATAAGGATATTTTTATCATCGATGGATTTTCTATGAAGAAGTTAACGGAAGTGTAATGAGTGCAAATGAGAGTGGTACTGTTAATGTATCTTACCTCAAAAACATTAATGGGAATAATAGAATGAAGCAAGAAGCACCATGCATTTGTATTTTACTCAATCGATGTATGTGTGCATTCTCACAAATCAAAACACAGATAAAATTATTATATAGGTTACATACTATTATATACTTCACATACTTAAGTTTTTAAATTTAATTTTAGTTCCACTGAATGAAGGCTTAAAGACGAAATCCCATGGATTTTAAAATTAATTTTTAAAGATGTTCATGATTTTATTGATGATATCACGTATCTATATATGTAAAAATGTTTACTGATTATTTTATTGATTGTTGGAACAGAAGATAGCAATTTGTATTTGAAATATATGCTATTGTCAGCAGGGTAATATAATAATAAATCTTGTGATTCAAAAATATTGCAAGGTTAAATACAAGTGCTTTCATTGCTTAATTTGTAGAGGAAAACAATTTGCCAGCATTGTTAACATAAAATTAGTTCCCAAGCTCAGCTAATAATGGTTCATGGTATGAACGATATTAAGTATCAAGTTCAAATTTGATAATGTTTTGTTTTGAAACATTTAAAGAAACCATTACTATAAACTTATTACAACAAGTATCTGTTAATGAACTTCAATTTCAATTCCATAATGAATTCGGGAGTTCTCATGCATGGCTTTGCACTTACAATCCTATCAAAACAATTGGAAACAATGTAAAACTTGATATTTAAAATTTTATGTTGTGAACAGAAAGTAGACCACCGTCTAAGTATAGTAGAGACTATGTGAAGAAAAAAATCATGAAGTTAATCGTTCGACTTTTTAACATGAGAAAATATAAAATTGTTACAAAATTAAAAATTGAGGATAGTAAAATGACAAACAAATAAAAGAATTATACCAAGAAACATAAACAATGCTACATAAGTTTAATCTGTTCCATAGTAAGTTAATATCAAATTTAATCATTGAAATTATCAACAGTGTCATCAACAAAATCAACCATATTTGCTAGCAATTGTAAAATTTGTGAATTGTGAGCTAACAGCTAAACTCGTAATTATACAGACAACATTTGCTGATAACTGTTAATAAATATATAGACATACTTCTTACTTGCAGGATCCGACAATAAAAGCAGATCAAATGTCTAGAATTTCATTCATGGAATTCTGGCAGCATGTGGCTTTAAGTGTTTCATAATTTTTGCTATTACTAAGCATTTTTGATAATACTAATCAGGATTATATCCATCGCAATAAAAGCTTGCAAGTACCTACTTGCTAAAAATTATTACTCAGTGTACTTTGCATAACTATAAAATGTAGGATGATTTTGTACGGCAAAACATTCACATTGCTCTCCATTATGTTGATGAAAATTTCTTCACCGACACCTGAAAGTGAAGAATATTATAGTAATACATATATAGAAATAAAAATAATAATTTAAAATAGCCCCAAAAGGAAACAAAATTAATGTCAACTACAGTGTTAAAATAGAATATGCATCATTAGTCATAGCGTTTCTATGAAATTGGAAATGATATCAATAAATAAAGTACTTGCGTATGTACATAATAATCATAAATAAAACAAACATTGTGTTTTATATTAAATCAACAGCGTGTTGTAACAACAAGCATGAAAAGCACGAACATTTTTAACGAATATTTAACATATAAAATCAAAGCGAATACGAAATAGAATGCTGTCAAATTCTTTGTTTTTGTTTCACGTATTGAATTAACAATTCATCAAAATACTAACCAAAAATCTGCAAACAATTTTAACGCCAATTTGGGCCATTTGATTATTTGTCCACCAAAGCACTGAATTTAAATAAAATAGAAATAAACACCAAAACACAAACACGCCAAAACTCAAACACGATGAAACTAATGCGCAGCACGAACACGAAGCAACATAATGGATTACTGATCACACAGAACACGTGACTTGAGCACGACCACAGATTAATAGATGCACTCACTCGACTAGACGCAGTTCTGCCAACGGAGGCAAAATGTTAATGGCGCCAGATTCAAGTTCATCTTTTGCGGAGTGAAATGCTAGTACAAAAATCTCTCTTTGCCTTATATTGAGATTGGCTAATATAATATGTCGACAAATGTAACTCTGTAAATAGTGTTTATATTAAAATAAATTATATTTTTTAACTTCCCGCAGAGTAAGTTATTGTAATCGTCCAGAAATCGAAATTGAAATTTTTTACATTTCTTCAAGTTTTGAAGGTTTTTAAACATTTTGGCATACCTCAGAAAAAATGGATGTGTGTGTGTATGTATGGATACAATTTTTCGCCCATCTTTTCGGGCGTTACTACGGATATTATTTTCATGTAAATTCTGTCATTTGCACTCTTATTTATTTAAATTTGTGTTATTATTTATTATTATTGCTAGATGTTAATTATTTAAAAGTTGTAATAAATATCGTAATTAAAAAAAAAATTTTTTTCGAGCGCACGGAACAACCGATTTGAATGGTTCAAAAAACAATCGATTCCTTTTGATAGGGAGATATGCTGATTAGTTTTTGGCAAAGTCATGTCCAGCCGTTTCTGAGATACCGAGCTAAATGTTCGAAAAATGGCAGTTTTTGAGCGAAATAAGCATCCGATTTGAATTATTCAAAAAACTTGCTGCTTGTGTTGACGAAACGATTTTTCTGGGAAAAAACGTCGATTTACGGTAAAAAATGTGTTCACACACACACACAAACCTATTTTTTCCAAATTTCGTCGCATTTGATACAGAATGGTTAGAAACGTCAAGAAAACATAAAATCGGAACATCGGATCGGTCGAGCATCGGATTTTTTTATGAAAACAAACTTCTCCTTCGGGAGATTAATAACCGAGTAATGTTTATAATGAATTTAGAACAGTATCATTTTATTTGATGTTGATTATTGTGCTGATTACCATTTAGATCCATACTTGAATAAAACACTTGAAAAAATGCATGAATACAACATGTACTACCTCTCTTAAGCTAGCAAGAACAAATTAGCAAAATCGATCTGGACCTGTTGTATTATTTAGTACTTATTTTGCACTAATTGGCACCACAAAAAAAATTGTACTACGTGCCGTTTAAAAAAAACACGTGGCGCTACTAGATTTAATATTAAGCTAGCAAGACCACTTTTTGTTTTTGAAGAAAATAAATAAAATTAAACGGAAATTGATTAATTCGAGTTTGGGGTTCGCAATGAATAATTTAATTATTGAGTCGGCAAGTGTAATCGCCGACGATTCACATACCAGTTCTGAATTTATTTCAGAACAGTTACGTAAACAATCTGCAATTACTCAGTTTGCACCAAATAGAATAAATTACATATAGCAGTGATAAACAGTGCTGTATTTTGAAAATAATTTTTAAGTTATTTCAGTAGTATTTTTAGCCTTTTTCTTTGCTATATAGACTTTTTTTTGATATTTAAAACGACCGAGCGGTTTTAAATATGGCAAAACGACTAGTAATATTTGTGAATTAAGCAGTAGTGAAGATGAGCTTGAAATAGACATTCATACAGACAAATTTTTCAAAATTACTATTCGCGCCTATCATCCAAACAACAAAAAGAAGAAGAAGTTCGAAAAATTAAAGGAAAATTACTGGTTAAGCAATCCTGCAAAAACAAGCAAGTTTTTCGATGTTTTACAAAATATACCTGAGCCTGCAAATGAGGTCAAAAGAATTATTAATAAACCACCGCCTATTTTCGTACATAAGGTTAATGACATTTAACCTTAAATAGGATTACTTGATATGCACGCACCTAAACAATACACTAATAAAATAATAAACAATAACTCGGTAAAAATACAAGTTGCTGATTCGCATACGTACGACAAAACTCTCAAACATTTGAAACTTAGAAATACGGACATGCATTCGTTCCATTCACAAACCTGTAGCACCGGTAACAACAACAACAATGAAAATTTCGAAAACACATCAAACTCACCAAACAACAATCAAAACGATTTCAACGAGTTGAAATCAATGTTGAAGACACTAGTAGATCGGATGAGCGTTATGCTCAATCTCCTAACAGCCGCTGTACAACAAAACCGATTGAATTAATAGATTATCTACGCATAGGAATATGGAACGCAAACGGTCTTGTGCAGTATCGCCAAGAACTCCAATATTTTCTAAAGGAACAAAATATAAATGTAATGCTTATTTCAGAAACACTTTACCTGTAGAAGTTTTTTGAAAATTTCAGGATATATTATTTATAATTCTAATCATCCAGATAGTTCAGCTCATGGGGGTAGCGCAATTTTAATTAAATCTTCAATAAAACAATATCCATCAACATTTATCTCCAAAGACTACATCCAAGCCACAAACATCGTAGTAGAAGAGTGGAGGCGATTTCAATGCCAAAAATGTTCAATGGGGTAGCAGAATTAATAATCCAAGAGGCAATGAATTACTTAAGGCAATTCAGACCAACAATTGCTCATGCATTTCGACTGGTGAGCCGACCTACTGGCCTAGCGATCTGAATAAGAATCCAGATGTATTAGATTTCTGTATTTTTAAAGGCACTGGAAGTCATCAACTTAAAGCGGAATCTAGTCTAGATCTCAGTTCGGACCACTTTCCAATTATTATTACTTATAATGGGCGACCAATGGAGTACAAACAACTTCAATGTTCATACAAATTTTTAAACTGGGATGTGTTTCAAAAAGGTGTCGACGAAGTCCTCAATTGTAATGTGCCACTTAGGAATGAAGCAGACTTGAATAATTCCATTAATTATTTTACGACAACCATTAAAAACCTAGCTGACCAAATTTACATCGTACCTTTGATGAAAAGTAGTGAGCAGTACCCGCGCAGTATTAGATTTCTTATAAACCGATAAAGGAAAATCAGAAAGTAATGGCAGCTTAGCAGAGCTCCTTGCGATAAAACAGAACTTAACAGAGTTACAAAATATCTCAAGATAAAGCTAGCGGAGTATAGAAATCGTTCTTTTCATGACTACATCACCAACCTATCAGTAACAGATCATTCGTTATGGAAAGCGACCCGAGGTATCAATAGACCAATTGTCCATGTTCCACCCCTAAGAAAAAGTGACAATTCATGGGCTAGAAGCAACATGGAAAAAGCTATCATCTTCTCCGAGTACTTTGAACAGAGGTTTACACATAATTCGCGTAAATCTAATATTGCAATTATACAAAGATTTCAAAACAAATTTTTGAAACAAATACTAAACGCCCCCAAATACACACCGAACTGGTTAGTCCATCAAGACCTAAACATAAACACCATTAATGAAGAAATTAAATTAATTAGTCAAAAATATAAGAGCAGAGTACAAAACCATCCAAGAATTTATTGAAGTCGCACGGCATCGAACGGCTGAAAAGAAAACGCCCCCTCGACGGATCCGACACATTGACCTCCACATAATATATAATATATTCATTCTAATTAGCAGCACTACTTATTTAGTTGTTTATTTATATTTTTATTTATTTTTATTGTGTTTAGTTTATTAGTTATGTCTTTTTTATTTGTTGTTATACTTCACAATTTATACTCATTTACCTCATAGATCTTTTTATTTTTAAGTTTACTCTACATAATCACGAAATTTAAATTTAATATATCTTACTAGAAGGTAACCTTTTAGATCTAATGTTTAATATTTCATATATCATCAAAATTATTGAATGTCTTTTTTTTGTAAAGAATGTCTTTTTTTGTAAAGACAGATTGTAATTCAATAAAGAAAAAAAAATCTTTTTTATAAGCTCAAAAAAATCTTGATCGAATTGCAATTAAAAAGGTTCACAAAAAAGACGATAATAATTAATTGATCGGTTACCGAGCTAAATACAAAATGATTGGACTACTAAAATGACTATTATATATAATAATGAAAATTTGAAGTTTTTATGTAGTTTTCCATTCCGCATTAAAAGAATTAAAATAAAAAACAAAATTTTAAAAAAATGTTGCGGTCGTACACCCATGATAAATATAAATTGATTTTTCTTTTTGAATAAAATTGAAGCTTATTCATAAAATTGAAGCTTTTTTAAAAGTCTGAACTAAAATTAAGTCAAAAGATTTATTGACTGAGTGCGGGAATAATGTAACTGCAACAAAATTGCCACAAGATAAGAACCAAAATACAAAATTTAAAAAAGTATTTATTTTATATAATTACGAGTGTATACTGTAAGTGTTTTTAAATATAATACAAAAATACAAAATAAAAACAAATAATATTTAAACAGAAAAACTTATTTACTTGAAAACTTTAATAAGAAATTCGGCGCTGCTTTTTTATATAAGCTGATCAATATAATATCAGCCTTTTTTTTAAACTTTGTTCTTTATTTTATTTTTTTTTAATATGGAAAGTAGCAACACGTATGCAGCTTTGATATGTTTTACTCAGTTTTGATAGGTGGTAATTTTTTATGAATTTCATGGTTGAAATTAACACAGGTCCAGAAAAAAAAGTTGTCTGGCTTGGGTGTCTGGCATGTTTTCCGATGTATTTTCACCGCTGAATATAAATCTATAGTCAAAATGTTTGCACCCATACTTATTTCCAAAAAAATAATTTATCATAACTTGATTTGAGTTTTTTTTCAATAGCGAAAATTTCTCAGGGCTGACGTGAGATTTATAAAAAATTGCTGTGTTTACTGAAAAAATAAATTTTCTACATCTGTATTATTTTGCATTGTAAATTTACATATTACATTTATTTTTACATTTACATAGAAAACATTTACATGAAAACGCAGCTGTTTTGTTAGCTTTGAACATTTGGAATCATAATTAAAATTTGTTCACATTTTCTTTTTCTGAAAATAAATGTGAAACAAGATACTACAAAAGATATTATTCTTTATTACCAAAATGACGAAAGCACTACAATTGTTCTTTCATATCCAAAAATAATTGTAGTTCACCATTTGGGTCGTATATTTCTTTAAGCATTGCATCACTATTGAGCTAACATACTTTGGTATTGAAAAGCACGTCATATTCACGCTCTAAATTATCAGGAAGTTTTTAAATTCATGATGATTTAAACTTCGCGACAAGTTCTAAATTTTTCCTGCAATATTGTTAAACTAATATTTATTTTATCAGAAAATGCTATTTTTGCAAACTACAGTTTTTACCAGTATTTGACTGACAACAAAATTAGCCTTTACAGGGCTATATATTTGATAAAATATCTAGAAGAATAATCTGTAGTTGAGAAATGCTTGGCGGGCCACAAAAAAACATCCGGCGGGCCGCGAGTTGCTCATCCTTGGTATAAACCGAGCCATTGTTTATAAAATAGCTTGTGTCTCACACAGATGTTTGTCCATTCAGGTGGACAGCCGTCCCCAAAGAGTTAATACATTTCTTTTTAATTTTAAAGTAATAGAAGGAGCAATTGCTCCATTGAAAGTACATATATATGGTTAAGAACTTAGTGAACCGAAAAAACCTCCAAAATGGATTAAACTTCTAAACGTTCAGTGGGAGATTTCAGAAGATTATATTACAAAAATTATGTCAGAATATGGGAGAGTTTTATAATATCAGGAAGATAGTTTATAGTTTATAGTTTATAGTTTGGTGAAAAGTCTCATACATAAAGAAATTTCACCTCTAAACACTTTATTGTACGTTACATAATCATGAACATTACCACTCAACTTCTGAGTGACTTTGAACATGGGTAACGCGTATTTACGCTAAAATATGAAAAAAAACAAAACAAAAAATTAAATATATATATCGGAGATCATGAAACCGCAAGTGACGCGATCCGAGTTCATCCCAAGTCTGGAATGAAAAGAAAAATTAGATATGTTCAGTTGAGACCAACTCAAACATTTTAGATAATCAATGCGTGTTTTCAGAATATGATGCACAAATGAATATCTTCGTTTTGAGCATCGTTAGAAGATCAGGCATAATAAATGCAATGTCGACAGTTGATGATAGAAAATAGACTTGAATCAATCCTGTCCGTCAGCGTGCGTCAAATTCTAATGTGGATCTGCAAAAAGGAAGAAGCGCAGTATCAAAAAAGAAATATACTAATAAATTAATTTGAATAAAAGATAATTTATATAGAAAGGGTTGGTAAAATTTATTAAATAATAAAATTTAGGGAAAAGATGACATGAATGAGAGGCAGATGATTACTAAATTATCATTGGCTAGCAAAGTATTGTTTAATATCAAAATTAACAAATTCTGAAATATCATAGAAATATTGAGTTTTAAGAATTTTACTATAGTATTGTGGAATTTATGATTATTTAGTTTTCGTATGTGAAGTGGTAGTAAGTTAAAAAGTTGAATTCCAAATCCGTCAATTGAGTTAAAAGACGTTGCAAGTTTAAATACTGGTGCTTTAATAGTTAAGTGTCTTGTCTTATAATGAGAATTTGACATTGAAGACAAATTGAAACGTTCGGGATTATTTTTTATAAACGATAAAGTAATGAGCAAAAATATACTGGGAACGGTAAGGATACTATGTTCACGAAAAATGTTTTTACAAGAAGATAAAGAACTAATAGAAAAAATTATTCTCAAAGCTCTTTTTTGAAGTTTGAAAATGCGGTTAAGAGATGGAGAGAACCCCCAAAACTGGATTCCATATGCGATGTGTGAGTAAAAATTGGAATAGTAAATTGAGAGAAGACAATTTAAACTAACCTTAGATTTAAGAACTCTTAACATAAAACACGTTTTCGTTAAATTGGGTGTTAGTATAGAATCAATGTGATAGTCCCAATTTAAGTTTTTATGCAATTGAATGCCTAAAAAACTTCGAGATAGAAGAAAATTTGAAAATTGTATCATTTACGTTCAGTGAGCTTATCTCATTATTAATTTTATTAACGGTACGAAATGACATTATCTGGGTTTTATCATTATTGAGTAATAGATTATTGGATTTAAACCAATTGGAAATTGAAGTCATTACTAAATTTAATTTGTTACTTATTTCTTCCAAGGAATTTCCCTTAACAATAATACTAGTGTCATCAGCAAAAAGAATAAATTTACAAAGATCTGAACAATTTGGAAGATCATTTATATATATAAGAAATAATAAAGGTCCAAGTATTGAACCTTGAGGGACACCGAGTTTGATATTCAATTTGTCTGATATTATTACCGAACCATCATCATCGCTCAAGTAAACAGATTGAGTCCTGTTTGATAAATAAGACGAAAATAAGTCAAGAGCTAAACCACGTACGCCATATTTTTCAAGCTTATTACAAAGGATATCATGGGAGATACTATCAAAGGCTTTGGATAAGTCACAAAAAATTGTAATGCAAAAGCTACCATCTTCAAAAGAATAAACAATATCATGTAATAAAGTGTATATAGAATGGGATGTTGAGCATTTTGTCGAAATCCAAACTGATTTTTAAATAGAATACCGTTTTTTGTTAAAAAATTATTAAGGCGACTATGTAAGATTTTTTCAAAAATTTTATCAAAAGTATTTAATAATGAAATTGGCCTGTAATTATTAATTAAATCAGTAGCCCCTTTCTTATGAAGAGGCTTAACTTTTGAATGTTTAAGATGATTTGGATAGGTGCCTTTATCGATAGCGTTATTAAAACATATGAGAAGTTTATCAATAAATAATGGGAAAAAATTGTTTTAAAATGTCAGATGAAATTTCATCTGGTCCTGAGGAATAAGAATTATTAAGAGAAAAAATTGCATGCGACAATTCCTCGGAGGATATAGGATATAGATAAAAGGAATTTGAATTAGTTTTTATTTTAGAAAAGATTGCATTTGACATGACCGGATCAATAGTTATATTTGAAGTCAATTAAAAAGCTTCATTAACGAAAAAATTATTAAATGCGTTGGCAATTGATAGCTGATCATAAATTTTTATATTATTAATATTAAGGCATTCAATATTGGTAGAATTTGCTTTAAAGTTAATTTCCGATTTTATGAGTGACCACATCGCTTTGTTTATTATGAGAAGTGAAAATAATATTATCATTGTACTTAATTTTTGCTAGTTCACAAATAAATCGTTGTTGAAAATTTCTCTATTTCAGAAAATAAATCATAAAACTAAAATTACTATTATGTTTGGATTCTCTTTCTAAACGCAATAATTTATTATATAAATACATAGGCCTTGAGAGTACCACGTTTGAGTTTTATTAATGTTCAATTTATGTTTTGATATAGGGAAAGCAGTGTTGAAATTATGTAAAAAGGAATTTATAAATTATCAAAATGTAAGATAATTGGATTGATCCAACATATCCAAGTCTCTTTTTCTAGTAGTTCCTTAAAAGTAATTTTATTTTTTATATTAAATTTTTTTTATACCGATACACATGGGAAGTAGAATTAGTAGTATTAGGCAAAGAGAGCGAAATTCCATAATGGTCAGAAAGACCGGTATTAATTACACATGAATTTACCGTAGATATATTTGTGAAAAAATTATCAATACAATATGAGGAAGAGTTAGTTATTCTCGTAGGGTCTTTAATAGTAGGAAATAATCCGAATGATTCCATGCTAAATTTGAAACTATCACTAATCCGGTCTCTTTTGTTTAAATGGATATTGAAGTCACCGCAGACAATTATTGAATCATATTTAATAAAAAGTTCATCTAACAGATTATATACTAAACTTATAAACTTTTTGACGTCTTGGTCAGGAGATCTGTAAACACAAACAACACAAAACGTGCTGTGAAAAAATGGGTTTCGATGGCACAAATTCAAAGACTTTTTTCTATAGGCGAAATATTAGTTATGATACTTTACATTTCAATTTTGTTGAAGCAAAGATACAAACACCGCCGTGTTTGAAGACATTTCCGGGCAAAGAAGGAGCATAATTATAACCATTTAATTTGATTAATAAAAGTTTAGAGTCGGTTCCAATGATATGTGTTCTGGAGAAAACATAATTAACTGTTACACGGGAAACAGAACATTCCTTATGAAACTAACAAAAGAAATACCTGATAGCATTAAAATTAATGTAAAAATACAACAATAATTATAAAAGGACAGCCAAGAAAATATTTTGAATACGGAGAAATAAATCATATAAAAAGATTGCACAGTAATTATGAAAATAAATGAAAGACTAAAATATGTTGAAAAAATTAATCCAGCAATATATAATTAAGAAGATAATATAATAGAGGAAACTGTATACCAAAAGACGAAAACAAAATCAAACAAAATGATCATAAAAAATGAAGAAAAAATAGTAATAAAAAAGAAGTAAATAGAATTATTGTCAATAAGAGAAGTAATGTTACACGGCAAATGAAATAAAAAAAGAATCGACAAAAATAGATAAGAAGAATCATAACAATAGAAATAACACCAAAAAGAAACAAAATAATAAAAACTTCTACTCAAAAACAGATGAAGTAATCAATCAAATCATTAGCAGGTTTGATATAAAAGCATCAAGTTTGTCATGATTGTCAAATGATCCAATGAGAAAATGTTAATTGAACAAGATGAATCGT
>NW_020539659.1:0-17200 GCF_003426905.1 Ctenocephalides felis
AAATTCGGCGCTGCTTTTTTATATAAGCTGATCAATATAATATCAGCCTTTTTTTTTAAACTTTGTTCTTTATTTATTTTTTTTTAATATGGAAAGTAGCAACACGTATGCAGCTTTGATATGTTTTACTCAGTTTTGATAGTGGTAATTTTTTTATGATTTCATGGTTGAAATTAACACAGGTCCAGAAAAAAAAAGTTGTCTGGCTTGGGTGTCTGGCATGTTTTTCCGATGTATTTTCACCGCTGAATATATCTTAGTCAAAATGTTTGCACCCATACTTATTTCCAAAAAAATAATTTATCATAACTTGATTTGAGTTTTTTTTCAATAGCGAAAATTCTCAGGGCTGACGTGAGATTTATAAAAAATTGCTGTGTTTTACTGAAAAAATAAATTTTCTACATCTGTATTATTTTGCATTGTAAATTTACATATTACATTTATTTTTACATTTACATAGAAAACATTTACATGAAAACGCAGCTGTTTTGTTAGCTTTGAACATTTGGAATCATAATTAAAATTTGTTCACATTTTCTTTTTTCTGAAAATAAATGTGAACAAGATACTACAAAAGATATTATTCTTTATTACCAAAATGACGAAAGCACTACAATTGTTCTTTCATATCCAAAAATAATTGTAGTTCACCATTTGGGTCGTATATTTCTTTAAGCATTGCATCACTATTGAGCTAACATACTTTGTATTGAAAAGCACGTCATATTTCACGCTCTAAATTATCAGGAAGTTTTTAAATTCATGATGATTTAAACTTCGCGACAAGTTCTAAATTTTTCCTGCAATATTGTTTAAACTAATATTTATTTTATCAGAAATGCTATTTTTGCAAACTACAGTTTTTACCAGTATTTGACTGACAACAAAATTAGCCTTTACAGGGCTATATATTTGATAAAATATCTAGAAGAATAATCTGTATTGAGAAATGCTTGGCGGGGCCACAAAAAAAACATCCGGCGGGCCGCGAGTTGCTCATCCTTGGTATAAACCGAGCCATTGTTTATAAAATAGCTTGTGTCTCACACAGATGTTTGTCCATTCAGGTGGACAGCCGTCCCCAAAGAGTTAATACATTTCTTTTTAATTTTAAAGTAATAGAAGGAGCAATTGCTCCATTGAAAGTACATATATATGGTTAAGAACTTAGTGAACCGAAAAAACCTCCAAAATGGATTAAACTTCTAAACGTTCAGTGGGAGATTTCAGAAGATTATATTACAAAAATTATGTCAAATATGGGAGAGTTTTTATATATCAGGAAGATAGTTTATAGTTTATAGTTTATAGTTTGGTGAAAAGTCTCATACATAAAGAAATTTCACCTCTAAACGCTTTATTGTACGTTACATAATCATGAACATTACCACTCAACTTCTGAGTGACTTTGAACATGGGTAACGCGTATTTACGCTAAAATATGAAAAAAAACAAAACAAAAAATTAAATATATATATCGGAGATCATGAAACCGCAAGTGACGCGATCCGAGTTCATCCCAAGTCTGGAATGAAAAGAAAAATTAGATATGTTCAGTTGAGACCAACTCAAACATTTTAGATAATCAATGCATGTTTTCAGAATATGATGCACAAATGAATATCTTCGTTTTGGGCATCGTTAGAAGATCAGGCATAATAAATGCAATGTCGACAGTTGATGATAGAAAATAGACTTGAATCAATCCTGTCCGTCAGCGTGCGTCAAATTCTAATGTGGATCTGCAAAAAGGAAGAAGCGCAGTATCAAAAAGAAATATATAATAAATTAATTTGAATAAAAGATAATTTATATAGAAAGGGTTGGTAAATTTATTAAAATAAAAATTTAGAGGAAAAGATGACATGAATGAGAGGCAGATGATTACTAAATTATCATTGGCTAGCAAAGTATTGTTTAATATCAAAATTAACAAATTCTGAAATATCATAGAAATATTGAGTTTTTAAGAATTTTACTATAGTATTGTGGAATTTATGATTATTTAGTTTTCGTATGTGAAGTGGTAGTAAGTTAAAAAGTTGAATTCCAAATCCGTCAATTGAGTTAAAAGACGTTGCAAGTTTAAATACTGGTGCTTTAATAGTTAAGTTTCTTGTCTTATAATGAGAATTTGACATTGAAGACAAATTGAAACGTTCGGGATTATTTTTTATAAACGATAAAGTAATGAGCAAAAATATACTGGGAACGGTAAGGATACTATGTTCACGAAAAATGTTTTTACAAGAAGATAAAGAACTAATAGAAAAATTATTCTCAAAGCTCTTTTTTGAAGTTTGAAAATGCGGTTAAGAGATGGAGAGAACCCCCAAAACTGGATTCCATATGCGATGTGTGAGTAAAAATTGGAATAGTAAATTGAGAGAAGACAATTTAAACTAACCTTAGATTTAAGAACTCTTAACATAAACACGTTTTCGTTAAATTGGGTGTTAGTATAGAATCAATGTGATAGTCCCAATTTAAGTTTTTATGCAATTGAATGCCTAAAAACTTCGAGATAGAAGAAAATTTGAAAATTGTATCATTTACGTTCAGTGAGCTTATCTCATTATTAATTTTATTAACGGTACGAAATGACATTATCTGGGTTTTATCATTATTGAGTAATAGATTATTGGATTTAAACCAATTGGAAATTGAAGTCATTACTAAATTTAATTTGTTACTTATTTCTTCCAAGGAATTTCCCTTAACAATAATACTAGTGTCATCAGCAAAAAGAATAAATTTACAAAGATCTGAACAATTTGGAAGATCATTTATATATATAAGAAATAATAAAGGTCCAAGTATTGAACCTTGAGGGACACCGAGTTTGATATTCAATTTGTCTGATATTATTACCGAACCATCATCATCGCTCAAGTAAACAGATTGAGTCCTGTTTGATAAATAAGACGAAAATAAGTCAAGAGCTAAACCACGTACGCCATATTTTTCAAGCTTATTACAAAGGATATCATGGGAGATACTATCAAAGGCTTTGGATAAGTCACAAAAAATTGTAATGCAAAAGCTACCATCTTCAAAAGAATAAACAATATCATGTAATAAAGTGTATATAGAATGGGATGTTGAGCATTTTTGTCGAAATCCAAACTGATTTTTAAATAGAATACCGTTTTTTGTTAAAAAATTATTAAGGCGACTATGTAAGATTTTTTCAAAAATTTTATCAAAAGTATTTAATAATGAAATTGGCCTGTAATTATTAATTAAATCAGTAGCCCCTTTCTTATGAAGAGGCTTAACTTTTGAATGTTTAAGATGATTTGGATAGGTGCCTTTATCGATAGCGTTATTAAAACATATGAGAAGTTTATCAATAAATAATGGGAAAAATTGTTTTAAAATGTCAGATGAAATTTCATCTGGTCCTGAGGAATAAGAATTATTAAGAGAAAAAATTGCATGCGACAATTCCTCGGAGGATATAGGATATAGATAAAAGGAATTTGAATTAGTTTTTATTTTAGAAAAGATTGCATTTGACATGACCGGATCAATAGTTATATTTGAAGTCAAATTAAAAGCTTCATTAACGAAAAAATTATTAAATGCGTTGGCAATTGATAGCTGATCATAAATTTTTATATTATTAATATTAAGGCATTCAATATTGGTAGAATTTGCTTTAAAGTTAATTTCCGATTTTATGAGTGACCACATCGCTTTTTGTTTATTATGAGAAGTGAAAATAATATTATCATTGTACTTAATTTTTGCTAGTTCACATAAATCGTTGAAAATTTCTCTATATTTCAGAAAAAAAATCATAAAACTAAAATTACTATTATGTTTGGATTCTCTTTCTAAACGCAATAATTTATTATATGAAATACATAGGCCTTGAGAGTACCACGTTTGAGTTTTATTAATGTTCAATTTATGTTTTGATATAGGGAAAGCAGTGTTGAAATTATGTAAAAAGGAATTTATAAATGTATCAAATGTAAGATAATTGGATTGATCCAACATATTCCAAGTCTCTTTTTCTAGTAGTTCCTTAAAAAGTAATTTATTTTTTATATTAAATTTTTTTTTTTATACCGATACACATGGGAAGTAGAATTAGTAGTATTAGGCAAAGAGAGCGAAATTCCATAATGGTCAGAAAGACCGGTATTAATTACACATGAATTTACCGTAGATATATTTGTGAAAAAATTATCAATACAATATGAGGAAGAGTTAGTTATTCTCGTAGGGTCTTTAATAGTAGGAAATAATCCGAATGATTCCATGCTAAATTTGAAACTATCACTAATCCGGTCTCTTTTGTTTAAATGGATATTGAAGTCACCGCAGACAATTATTGAATCATATTTAATAAAAAGTTCATCTAACAGATTATATACTAAACTTATAAACTTTTTGACGTCTTGGTCAGGAGATCTGTAAACACAAACAACACAAAACGTGCTGTGAAAAAAATGGGTTTCGATGGCACAAAATTCAAAGACTTTTTCTATAGGCGAAATATTAGTTATGATACTTTTACATTTCAATTTTGTTGAAGCAAAGATACAAACACCGCCGTGTTTGAAGACATTCCGGGCAAAGAAGGAGCATAAATTATAACCATTTAATTTGATTAATAAAAGTTTAGAGTCGGTTAACCAATGATATGTGGTCTGGAGAAAACATAATTAACTGTTACACGGGAAACAGAACATTCCTTATGAAACTAACAAAAGAAATACCTGATAGCATTAAAATTAATGTAAAAAATACAACAATAATTATAAAAGGACAGCCAAGAAAATATTTTGAATACGGAGAAATAAATCATATAAAAAAAGATTGCACAGTAATTATGAAAATAAATGAAAGACTAAAATATGTTGAAAAAATTAATCCAGCAATATATAATTAAGAAGATAATATAATAGAGGAAACTGTATACCAAAAAGACGAAAACAAAATCAAACAAAATGATCATAAAAAATGAAGAAAAAAATAGTAATAAAAAAGAAGTAAATAGAATTATTGTCAATAAGAGAAGTAATGTTACAACGGCAAATGAAATAAAAAAAGAATCGACAAAAATAGATAAGAAGAATCATAACAATAGAAATAACACCAAAAAGAAACAAAATAATAAAAACTTCTACTCCAAAAACAGATGAAGTAATCAATCAAATCATTAGCAGGTTTGATATAAAAGCATCAAGTTTGTCATGATTGTCAAATGATCCCAATGAGAAAATGTTAATTGAACAAGATGAATCGTTAAAGTCAAATAAAGAATATGGTAAAAAAAAACCGAAGAAGATTTAAACAAACAAATAAGAAAATTATAAATTATATAAATAAAGTTATAGTATTTGTATTAATATATTTGAAAACGTTTAAAATTTCTCGAATATTTCATTGCGGTACGAGAAGTTCCAGCAAACAAAATTATAAACTACATAAATAAAAAAAAAACAAATATACTATTTAATAAACATAGATAATTACAAAATTAGAAACTAACCAACAATAAATATGAATGGTATAAGGAGTTTAACAACAAAAATTTTATTTACAAAAATCATAAGAAAATATGATTTAGGCATTATTATGTTACAAGAGATAAATGAAGACGATTTTATTTTTTGTTAAGCCATATGTGGACAAAATTGTTTGTCACATTTTTTCTTATGTCAAATGTAATGTTATATATATTTGTAATTCAAATGTCCCGCTATTACTATTAGTGACGTTTACAACATTTCCCCTACTCAAACTATGTATCCGCCATTTAATATTTATGTTTATGTCAAGACTCTGTGAAATATCTCCTCTTCTTGCTGATCCGTGAACCAATTAACATTTAAAATAAACTTAATAATTTAAAGGAAGCATTTTTATTTGACCAATATAAAAGGATCTTAAATTTAAATGAGAATCAAAGAGGAACAGCAATCTTGATAAGATCTGGTATAGAATTTAAAAATATACATATACATAAAAATTCCAGAATAATAGGAGCAAAAATAGATGAAATAAATTTCATCAATGTCTATGCACATGCTGGAAATGGATTTAGATCCGAAAGAGAATAATTATTTGAAAAAGAAATAGGTAATAACTGTGTTATTAACGCATAAGACCAAAAAGGCCGAGCAAATAATAGTGTGGCCTTAAAAAGATTAGTGAATCAGCTTAAACTAAAGGATGCATGGAAACAAAAACATAAGAATGAATCAGGATACGCATTTCTTAGAGGCGGTTCTGCATCTAGATTGGGCCGGTTCTATGTAGATTCAAATATAAATAACAAAATTATAGACTGCAAAATAGTACCGATAGCTTTTTCGGACCATTACGCAGTAATTCTGAAAATAAAAGCATATTTATAATTTAGGAGAAAGCTATTGGAAAATGAACTACAAAATATTAAAATTTAATATTTATAGATAATAAAGGGTATGGGCGTGTTTCCATACAGAATTGGCCCCACCCTGGTATTTAAATAATTTTGATGCCATTTTATAGGTATTTTCGAGAAAATCCGATATACCAAATTTCAAATCCGTAGCTCATCATTTGGCCGAGATATCATTGAAAATGTGTGAAAGTGGCCCCTTTTTTCAAAGTCGTTTTTTGTCGCGACTGTGAGAGACATCGACAAACCAATAACGCCAATGTGTTCACATCGGTATGTACTATATTATTAATAACAAATATTGTTAAATAATTATTTTTTAGTGCAAGTGAAAATAATTTTTTGTTCTGAATTTTCGGGTCGTGCGGTTATTTGGACTAATTTTTAATTAGCATCATTAGACAGGCTATTGAATTTTCTTTTAGTGTTTAAAATTTTGTTTAATTTCATGTGGTAGAACACATCTAAAATTAGGAAAAACCTGAGCAAGTACACGCTCGCGCTCATATAACACCCGTGTAAGTCGTCTCTCATTCGCAACGACTAGCAACAGCATTGCTCGCCGCGCGTCTTGATAAATTAAAACATTTTTAATAAAACACAAGATATATACATTTATATTTTGAATAATTATATATTTATATGTATATGTATAATAATAACTATATTTTTATATAATTAAATATATATTATTTATATATTGCACAAGTATATTATATGATTTAATCATAATTAATTAATTATTATTTATTAATTAATTATTAATTATTACTATTTATGCTACAGCGCAATGCTTACAAATGCAAGTATACTAAGTTAGGCATAAATATATTAAATAATATCTTGAAGTTTTTTTAAAATTAAATAACATATAACAATAAATTGAATAATATCTCAACCTCATAATAAATATTGAACTCATAATAATTATTGAACTCCTGCACTATTGTGTATCATCCTTAATTAAAACGATATTTGAAATTTCGCCCGCAAAAACCACACATAAGATAACAAAATACAGACAGCATAAAATTAATATAATTTTGGAATTTAACTAATCACGAAGATTTTGATAATTATTAAATAAATAATGCTCTTTTTGATTTTTGTGTGCTCTACACCTTTGTACCAGTCGATTTTGCACTTTTCTTATATTTTAGTTATTTCAATATAATTTGATTAGTATATAATTTAGTTATTACCGCAATACAAAATATAATTATAATGCCGCAAAATTTCAAATATCGTTTTAATTAAGGATGATACACAATAGTGCAGTAGTTCAATAATTATTATGAGTATTTATAGGTTGAGATATTCTATTCAATTTATTCTTATATGTTATTTAATTTAAAAAAAATTCAAGATATTATTGAATATATTTATGACTAATTTAATTTTGATTGACAATAAAAGTATGCAAAAAAAAAATATTTATGACTAACTTAGTATACTTGCATTTGTATGCATTGCGCTGCGCTGTAGCATGAATAGTAATCATACCGATATACTATTATTATGTATATTTTTTATCAATCTATTTTTTATTTATTTAGTGGTATTAATAATAAATGTCAATAAATAATAATTAATAATTAATTAATAAGTAATAATTAATTAATACATTATTAATGATGATTAAATCATATAATATACTTGTGCAATATATAAATAATATATATTTAGTTATATAAAAATATAGTTATTATTCTACATAAACATATAAATATATAATTATTCAATATAAAAATGTATATATCTCGTGTTTTATTAAAAATGTTTTAATTTATCAAGACGCGCGGCGAGCAATGCTGTTGCTAGTCGTTGCGAATGAGAGACGACTTACACGGGTGTTATATGAGCGCGAGCGTGTACTTGCTCAGGTTTTTCCTAATTTTAGATGTGTTCTACCACATGAAATAAAACAAAATTTTGCACACTAAAAGAAAATTCAATAGCCCTTCTAATGATACTAATTAAAAATTAGTCCAAATAACTGCACTACCCGAAAATTCAAAATAAAAAATTATTTTCACTTTTTCATGCACTAAAAAATAATTATTCAACAATATTTGTTATTAATAATATAGTACATACCGATGTGAACACATTGGCGTTATTGGTTTGTCGATATCTCTTACAGTTGCGACAAAATATGACTTTGAAAAAAGGGGCCACTTTCACACATTTTCAATGATATCTCGGCCAAATGATGAGCTACGGATTTGAAATTTGGTATATCGGATTTTCTCAAAAATACCTATAAAATGGCATGAAAATTATTTAAATACCAGGGTGGGGCCAATTCTGTATGGAAACACGCCCATACCCTTTATAGAAAATGTCCGCCCACCAAATTAATAGAATGGTGGTAAAAAAGAAGGTATTTCGATACAAAATGCCACAGATTTCAATATTACAATCAGTTATTTTGAGCAAGTATGGAATAAGGCTGTCTCAATTCACAAAGAAACCGGAGGTATGTGGGAAATAATTAAAGAAATAAAAGCAACGATTAGAAAATTATATGATTTAAAAAATAAAGCTATCAAAATAAGATCAAGAACACAAACAATAGCAGAAGATGAACTTTTAACAATATACGAAATAGCGAAAAAAAAGAAAAATGGAGAAAATACATATATTAAATCGATGTATAACTCGGGAAACAACTTATTACAAAACATTAAAAATATAATGAAAGAAATGGAAAAATCATATAAATATTTCTATAAAAAAGAATCAATACCAAACATAGAAAACCATGCTTGAAAAATACAATAAAAATATTAATAATATGTTCAATGAGAAGAAAAGAAAAATGGAGAAAATAAATATATTAAATCGATGTATAACACGGAAAACAACTTATTACAAACCAATAAAGATATAATGAAAGAAATGGAATAATCATATAAATATTTTTATAAAAAAGAATCAATACCAAACATGGAAAACCATGCTTGAAAAATACAATAAAAAGATTAATATTATTTTTAATGAGAAGCTAAGAAATGAGATTACAAAAAAAGTAAAGGAAGCAATAAAATCTGAAAATGATAATAGGACCACCGGTATAGATGGAATTCCATACAAATTTTATAAAAAATATGAACAAATTTTAACACCTCTTCTTGTAAAAATGTTTAATGAATTTATAAGTAATCCGGAATATATAAATAAAGAGTTTAACCTAAGTAAAAATTCCAAAATATACAGACCAATAAGGCTCCTAAATTGTGATATTAAATTGTTTTTAAAAATCTTAGCGAATAGAATTAAAAACATTATACAAAACGTCATAAATGACGGTCAATCCTGTTGTATAGATGACAGAAATATTATCAATAATTTTACAACAGTTATAAATTTAGTAGCTTTCTATAATACAGAAAAACATAAACAAGCGGGTCTAATAAATATTGATATCAAAAAAGAATTTGATATGATGCCACATGCAGTCGAGTTTACCGAAACTCGGTTACCGAACCGAAGCAATCACATCGTTTAAAATATTTATTTAAAAGTATTATTTTGATTGTAGAGAAGAATGGAATAATAACGAGTTATGGATATCGAGCCACCTGACTCGGGTGGCGGTGAGTCACATTCCTTATCTGATGCTGATATTAATACAAATAGTGAAAGTGAATTGGAGTGGGATAACAATACATATTATGTTACAGAAGGTGACAAAATTCATTGGGTTAATGATACAACTAATATTAGAGATAAATCGGCAATAATAAATAGGAAAAACGACTTGGAAACTATTAAAAAAACGAAATTTTATCGGAAAACGGATTTATAGTGCACGCTGAAAGTAAAGATAAAAATATTGGAAGATTTCAACTAATGGCAGTAGGAAGGATCTTTCGTAAACATTTAATAAATCTAAGTAAGGATATAGAAGAAATCAGATCAATTGGTAAAAATGAAATAAACATAGTATTGAGAAATTATAACAGTGCAAATAGAATAATAAGAGAAATATTTGACAATAATGCATATATACCTAGACATAAATTAATGAGATCGGGAATTATCTTTGATATATTGACCCAGAAATAGATGAAACAGAAATCTTAGGCAGTAAATGTTTAAAAGGAAAAAATAATGAAACTAAAAAGGTGACATCACAGCGAGTCAAAATTGTATTTAGAGGTAATAAGTTATCGGAAAGAGCTTATATACATTCAGTTAGTTGTAGGGTTGAACCATATATTCAAAGAGTAATACAGTGCCATAATTGCTAGATGCATGGCCACTCACAGGCACAATGTAGAAGTAAAATACGTTGTAGAATATGTGAAGATGAACATAAAATAGAGGTATGTAAAAGCGAATTAGTGATATGCTGTCTATGTTATCGTAATCATCAAGCGGATGATAAAGGCTGTGAGGTTTACTTAAAAAATAAAAAAAATAATGAGATTATGGCAATGCAAAATATAACATATTTCAAAACAAGAAACATAGTGCAAAACAATGGATACGCTAAAGCAGTTGGTAACAGCAATCAGTTTGAAATATATCAAAATAGTTACCCAGAAATCATTGATACTACTGCACGGAATTCAAATATAGGTAGTAATAGGTATCAAATACTATCAAATTGGAAGAAAAAAAGAAGAATATTATGACAAAGAAGTGTTAATGAAAATTAATAAGCCGTATAAGAGGAATTATATGAGAAAGTATTACAACAGAAATGTTGAACATCGGTCAGGGGTAGATTTAGTAGTAATAGAAAGAAGTGATAGTACTAAAATCATTAGAAATGGTTTATTCTGAAGAATTTGAATAATTATTTGTTTATTAAAGGTTAATGTGTGAGTATGTAGATATAAATATAAATATGTGTTTGAGTAAGTATGTATGTATGTATGTGTAAATATATTATTGTGTGTGCATATATATATAAATATATATTGAAAGAAACTATTTTTATAGTATTTATGTGTTTATTGTGTTAATTAATGTTTTGATTTATTATTATTGTTTTTATAAGGATTAAATTATGAGAATAATGCAATGGAATATTAGATCATTTTATGCAAATAAAGAAAGTTTAGAAGAGTGGTTATTCAGTAAACAATTAGATATAATAGCATTATCAGAAACCTGGTTCAATAAGAACAATCAATATAATTTAAAAAAATTTAAGTGTATAGGAAAATATAGGAATGATAATAAAGAGGGTCGGCATTATTTATAAATAAATAAGATAGTAGGTAATATGAAATAAATTTTGAATCAGTTGAAGAAGTTAACGTTTATAAGAAAAAAAATTGATATCATTATGTGTTGTTCCCAAAACAAATATTTCAAAAGTGCAATAGTTATTTTGTAAAATCCCAAAACCTTGTATAGTAATGGGAGATTTTAATGCTCACAATTATGCGTGGGGTTGCTCATATAGTGACAGATATAGTAATGAACTATTGGAATCAATTGAAGAAAACATTCTACATTTAGTTAACAATGGGAGTCCGACTATGATATTTAAAAATACAAAAACGGCGGTTGATATAACTTTATGCTCATCAGAAATAATAAATAAGATAAAGTGAGAAGTGCAAAAGGAGTCACTGGGTTCTGACCATTTTCCAATCCATGTTGAACTTAATGTGAAAAATGACAAAAATGTGAATAAATCAGTAAGAAAATGGAATTGTAAAAATAATATTATATAAATAATATAAAACCTAAAACGATCGCTAGGAAATTTTTCAAAATGGTGAGAGCTATGATAAATATGGGTGAATCGGGAAATATATCAAAATGTAGTGATGATGTGTTAGATGTTCTAGTAGGCAAAATAGCACCAGCAGGAGTTAGTTACAATATTGGTGAAGATTTAAATGGATATGTAGAATTAGAAAATGATATATTAAGTAAACCGTTCACAAAATGGTAACAAGAAAAAATCTAGAATAAGAGAACAGATAGTATGATAAAGAGGAGACTAGAATGGTGATTGGAACATAATAAAATATTTCCAAGAACTCAATATGGTTTCAAAAAAAAAAATAGTACAATAGATAATCTAAGTATATTTATTAATGGCATATATCTGGCATTTTCTAAAAATGCATATGTCGTAGCACTATTTAGTGATATAAAGGGAGCTTATAACAATGTAATACCTAATATTTTGTTGGATAAATTATTAAAGTTAGGTTTGCCATTAAGTTTTGTGGGAAGTATAATTAATAATGTTTTCCACAGAAAAATAGTTATAGAAATATGTAAATAAGTAAAAAGATATTTCTATGTGTTATAAAAAATGTATTAAAAATTATGATTTCAAAACTATAAAAATGTCATGACATAATAATTATTTTATCAAAAACCCATGGCCTCTTTTAATTCCCACACAAAACTCCCTGCCCAGTTTTGACCTCACACTAGTTTAAATATGCATATCAACACATTATATTTATTTGGTGGGAAGGCAGATTGTACCAGAGGTTTGAATCTCAAATTCAGGAAGGTATGAACCAATCGCAGTCCACCACAACTGGATTAGAGTCCTCTGGCCTAATAATCAAAGTTAGTAAAACATATTACAAACTTGTCGATGGAGTATTTCGGGCAGTTGGGTAGATGAGGGCAGTTGATTCAATAGTGCAGGATTGATTTGTCTAAATCTTCATAAGAGCTTACTGTTTGAATGACTGGATTCGATGAGAACAACTTGGATGAAGTATCTAAATCCAGTTCTAAAAACAACATACAATCCAGATCCAGTTCCAAAGTCTTGAGTATCAAAAGACGATTTGGTGAGTCAAAGACAAAAAGAGAGGTTGAATTGCGATTCCAGTGAACTTTTTGGTATCAGCGATAACTCGAGGTCTGGACATACAGAATGAGCATGCCAACAGAAGTCCGGTGTCACGACTAGAGTATATGAGTTAACCCGAGATGAACCGAGGACTGGGCATACCTTTTAAGTAGCCAACTGAAGACCAGTGATTAGGGCGTTGCACAAAAGTCAATATTTTCTTATTTCAATTCTTGTAACTATCTTCAATCATTGTAGATGTCGTAGGTCACCAGTATAGAAATATGTAAATAATTAAAAAGATATTTCTATGTGTTATAAAAAAGTATTAAAAATTATGATTTCAAAACTATAAAAATGTCATGACCTGATAATGGTTTTTATCAAAAACACATAGCCTCTTTTGATACACCAACCATACCTTGACATTTTAGAATTGGCTGAATTTTTTTTTGTAGATATCTTATATATAAAAATGGAGTTCTCTCAAATGTCTTAGTAAAACTCGAAAACGGCTAAACCGATTTGGCCAGTCTTAGCCTTGAAAAATTCGTGCCAATCCAGAGAAAGTCCAAAAGGTGAGAAAATATTTCAAATCCGCTTAGAAACTTTACATTTTTAATTTGAAAATTTTTGGTAAATAGCACTTGATTCAAAATGGCTTCCCACACAATATTATTCAAATGACAGATGAATACTACTCATATGTCAAAACAAAGTTAAAACAGATTATGTGTTATTTTTTTAATTTTATATATTTTTAAATGTTAATAAGTGTGCTTATTTTGATTTTATATGAGGTTTGTATTTAAATCTCAAGTGTTTGCTCACTGCCTTTTTGTATTCTTTTATCAAAAGCTTGAAATAATACCATTCTTATTGATTAAGGCTTGCTTATGAAAGAATGAATAAATAATTTTGTTTCAAACGCTGTGCTGTGCAAGTACATATTGGTTTAATGTGAATAATGTGTTACCAAAACATTTTCTGAAATATATTATTATTGCATTTAGGTTATTCAAATTAAAATCCTAAATTTGGAATTCATCGAAGGGGCCCCTTCGAATATGGTGTCCGGACACCATAGACATTTCTGTCTAATCACTTATTGCAAGTTATAATAGACAGCGATATGAATAAGAAAATTGGATTATAACACAGATAGTAATTTTAGAAATTATTTTCATAAAAATCTCAATTATGTGTACATGCAAGTACAAGATCTTTGGAAACAAAGTTGTTTGACAATTGCTTATAAAGCTCACATTATGTTATGTGACATCCACATAAGTACAGTTTAAATAAATATGGAAGTAATCATTTCGAATATATACAGTACAATCTATTTACAATACAAGTTTTTCATTGCAATACTAGAATGAGTTTTGTAGTTATATGGTCCATGATATTTATTTTTTAGGGTTTGACAAATGTCACAGTTAACACAAGAATGGAAAGTATCAGCAGTACGAACTTGCGTTATATTACATAGGCAATCTACGCATAGAAGGAAGTTTTTCCAGCATTCCAATTAGCAATGAAAAAATTAAAAAGTTAAACATATTCCACATGGTAATAATAAAATTTTTACAGATTTTTTCTTATGTTGTTCAGATACAAATGCTGTTATTGATCGGGTCTTTTTCAATTACTTTTCGAGCATACTATATACAAGTCAGGGTGATAACAAAGATGCCAGTTATTTGGATACGCGGTTACAAAAAGGAAAATCAAAATAAACTCATTGAAATTTATTAACTTCCGAAGGTAAGTTTTATGTTTTCTCGACGTTTCAAGCCATTCTGAATCGAATGAGACCAAATTTGGAATAGTATGTGTGTGTGTATGTGGGTGTGTATGTGTGTGTGTGCGTGTATGTGAACAGATTTTTTGCCGTAAATTGACGTTTTCTCAAAAACGGCTGGACCGATTTCAAAAATTTAAAATCCACTCGATGTATCTCGATGAGAACTATCGTTTAACAATTTTGTGCGACGATCGGCCAAGCCGTTTCTTTATAAATCGCAGAGAAGTGAAAAATTTTTTGTCTACGTTTTAGCCCGCAATTCTGAATCGATTTTGAATATTCAAAAACCGTTCGAAAGATATTGGTTGGGAATCGTGCTGATTAGTTTTGGTAGAGATCGGCCGGCCGGGCCTTTTCTTGTAATAAAATAAAAAAAAAATCGACGATTTTTATGATTATTAACTTCCCGTAGGGTAAGTTATTGTAATGGGCGGAAAATTGGAATTGAAATTTTTTACATTTCTCGACGTTTTGAAGGTTTTTGAACATTTCGGCATACCTCAGAAAAAATGGATGTGTGTGTGTATGTATGTATGGATACAAATTTCAGTCACGTTTTCGGGCGCACGGATCAACCGATTTGAATGGTTCAAAAAACATTCGATTCCTATCGATAGGGAAAAGAGCTGATTAGTTTTTGGCAAAGGCAGATCCAGCCGTTTCGAATATATGCAGCAAAGAGTGCGGAAAATAGAAATCGACTTTTTGAGAGAACGGAGTATCCGATTTGAATGATCTAAAAAACATTCAATTAATAATGATTGGGAGAAGTGTTTATTAGTTTTTCGCAAAGGCAGGCCTAGCCATTTCGATGATACGGAGGTAAATATGTAAAAAATGGCAGTTTTTGAGAGAACTAAGCGTCCGATTTGAATGATTCAAAAAACTTTCTGCTAGTCTTAACAAAATAATTGATTTTGGAAAAAAAAAATTTTGTTTCAATTTTTTTTTTTTTTTTTTAATTTTTTGTATATCGAAAATAATTCAGATTTTATTTTTAATTCTGACTATAGTTCTAATATACTTTAAACAAAAAATTTCAACTTTGCAATTCAGTTTATATAATTCTTATAAATATTAGACAATGTTACAATATTTATAATAATCTATTTGAAAGCATTCAGTATTCCTCGAACATTTCGTTACGGTACGGGAAGTTCCAGCAATTTGCCTTAAGGCACGATGCCACCCACCCCACTAGTTTTTTTGATGGTAGATACCATAGTCAAAATTAGAACTTTCATCGACGTTTGCTCAAAAACGCCTGAACCGATTTTAGATATTTAAAAAGCATTTGATGTATCTCGATGAGGATTATCGTTTCTCAGTTTTGTGCGAAGATCGGCCGAGCCGTTTCTTTGTAATTTGGAAAAAAGTGTTAAACCTTTCGTCCACATTTAAGCTCATACTACCGAACCGAATTTAAAAAATCAAAAACTGTTCGAAAGAAATTAGTTGGGAATGATACTGAATAGTTTTAGGTGAAAATCTACCGAGCCGTTTTCTTGTAATTAACTGATGAAAAAAAAATTTAGGCCGATTTTTATGGAACTTTTTCTGGCTATATATATCATGTTCTTATAGGACTTACTGAATTATTACGGCCTTACGACAAGTAGTTTAATTTTAAAAAATCATCAAAATTTGAAAAAATGAGTAGTTTTTTTTGACGTTTGTTAAAAATAAAATTAGATAATTTAGTTGGTATAACGATAATGTACTTAGTCTTGAACATAGTAAACCATTAAAGTCCTACGGAAACTGGTTCAATTATAATTATTGATTAATTAAAATTATTGATTTTTGAAAATTAGCTTTTAGAAAATACTCCGAGTTAACGTGTTCGTAATAAATCCACTCGAAATACTTATAATCACTCATAAATTAATTTATGTATCATGGATTAATTCGATTATTCACACATATCGGGAAGTTCATGTAACTTGCCTCAAGGCTAAATACCAAACCAACTAGTTACAGTTTGTACTCATGTTAAAAATGTGGATATGTGAATACAATTTATTTACAGTGCAAATTCTTCATTACAATACTAAAACGATGGCAACAAATATCACAGAAAAATGGAAAGTGTCAGCAGTGCGAACATGCATTATATTACATGATTTCATCATCCAAATAGGTCGTGCACAGAAAGAAGTTTTTCCAGCATTCCAATTTGCAATGAAACTAGTGGGGTGGGTGG
>NW_020539660.1:0-24314 GCF_003426905.1 Ctenocephalides felis
AACAGGTGAAAACACTTGAAGTTTGCGCAATATAAATGTCAAATTAAAATTAAATAATTTTATTAAATTGCAAAATGTAAATTTATAAGTTAATTTTCTGTACACGTGGTAAAATTTTAGTTTTAATTTATTTCACATTATTAAGTAACTTTTTAAAATGGCTTGATTTTAAATTTATAAAGCTGTTGAATGTGAAATTTGATACTTGAAGTTTGTGCAATATAAATATCAATATTAAAATTAAATGATTTATATTAAATTGCAAAAATGTTAATGTTATAAGCTAATTTTCTGTACATGTGTAAGAATCTCGTTTAATTATTAATTTATTTATTTTACCATGTTTCAGTAACTTTTTATTTAACTACTTGATTTTGAATTTAAAAAACCGTTGAATGTTGAATGTGACAGGTGAACACACTTGAAGTTTGCGCGATATAAATGTCAAATTAAAATGAAATAATTTAAATAAATTTCAAAAATGTTAAAATTATAAGCTAATTTTTGTATATTGTAATATTTAGTTTAATTTATTTCACCACGTTTTAAAATATTCAATATTATTTTTACATTGATAATTTTTAGGTTGACATTATGTCACCCAAACGTCATCTTTGTTTTCTTACCTGGCAAATGTCTTCAGCATAAATTTATTTCTATATATTTATTTAATTTAAAATGACTTTAACAATTTGTAGGAGTTTTTCAAATTTTAGAAATTGTGTTATACCTATAGTAAATAATAATAGGCATACTAATAATTATTGTACAGTGCAATTTTCGAATAGGAATGAAGAAAACAAATGTTTTGTTATACAAGATGTAATTAATAAATGGAAGAATGAATTTGAAGTGTCGGATATTTCGGAACCTAAGCAATCTATTGAATATATATTGGCACATGTGCTGGCACACAAAACAGTAAGAGGGAAATGACACATAAACATATATTTAACATTATATATTTATATTTATTTCTTAGATTTCAGATGTGAATAAAAGCTGCCACCGGCACGTCTCAACAGCCCAACTAAAGTTAATCGATAAGTTATGCCAATGCCGAATGGCACACATGCCCGTGCAATACATTATAGGAGAATGGGACTTCAAAGACTTAACATTAAAAGTGGTACCACCTGTATTTATACCACGACCAGAGACTGAACAATTAGTCGATCTAGTTTTACAACATTTCATAAACAAATCCTCAATGTCTTTGAAAATACTTGAAATTGGCTGTGGTTCTGGGGCTATTATCTTAGCATTGTTGAAACAACTACCAAAGGTAAAAAAATAGTATGTACATTTTAAATATATAATCACATTGTTTATGATATTTTTTAGCTTAAGGCTACAGCAGTGGATCAGAGTCTCCACGCTTGTCGAACAACGTTAGATAATGCTTTGGCTTTGGGATTATCAGAGCGTTTGCGTTTATTGCAAGCGAAACTGTCTGATGATAATTTGTTGACTCAGGTGCTGGAAGGGCCTTATGATTGTGTCGTGAGCAACCCTCCTTATGTACCTACAGGGGATTTAGTTAAATTGCAACCGGAAATCAAATTGTATACAAATAAATTTACTACTTATATATATATTCATATATATATAAATATCTCTTTGCTTTTTTTTAGATATGAAGATTTAAGAGCACTAGATGGTGGCCCCGATGGACTGACTGTTATAAAACCAATATTAAAACTATGCTCACAGAAATTAATTATAAATGGAAGTGTCTTCTTAGAAGTCGATACAACACATCCAGAATTATTAGCAAAATGGTTGCAAGAGGAAAACGATAAGCATAAATTTAATTTAAGACTTAAGGATGTATATAAAGATTTTGCTGGTAAAAATAGATTTGTTAGAATCGAAAGAATTAGTTGAATGGGTATGGATTTAGGTTTAAATTTATACTTGACATGGTAAATGAATTTATTTATAATGTAAGAAGTTGTTAATTGACTTTCTTATATATATATATATATATATATATATATATATACTTGATTTTTATACCTTTATTTGTATTAATGAATTACTTTGTGAAAGATGATTAATAATTTTGTAAATTCAGATAAATGAAATAGATTAAATTAAGAATGTTTATACACATGAAATATTTACTAAAATATTATTTATTAAATATTTCTGATTAATTTTCTATAAAAGAAGTACTTTAAAATTGTTTGGCATCGTTATTGATAAAGTTTGAATTTGTACAAAAAGGGCTACAATTATTTTAAAAACCCTAAAACTATTTAAAGAAACTCTATAGGAACTGTTAGAAATTACAATCAAAACTCGATATTATTTTAAGCTCTTTTGAAGTACATACATTTTGTATCTTGTCTGAAAATCTTTAAATATTTTATTAAAACAAATACAACTTAAACAAACTTGAGTCATGTACATCATTCTTTAATAATAGTAAAATCTGCATCAAGTCGGTATTCTTTTAAGTTATAATTGAATATTAAAATTAAATCCTAATGAGACACTTTGTGCAATCCTTTTTTTATATTGGCCATAACTTTAAAACTATTTGATTTGCATGAAAGATGTATTTGGAAGTTTGTACAAAATTAAATAATCTAGAAGTTTTATTAATAACAAAAAGTTCTAAAGCAACTTGGTATACTCTAAAATCATTGTTGAATATTAAAATGTAACAATGATGTAATTAAATGCAATACTTTTATATATCAGTTATACCTTCAAAACCCTTCGAATTATACGAATTATGTATTTGGAAAGTTTGTACAAAATTATTCAATTTAAAATTTTTATTAACACCAAAATTTTTAGAGCAACTCGGTATATCCTGATATACTTGAATTGATATTGAATAATGAAGTGCAATTTTATGATATACAACTCTTAAAAGCCATTTGATTTATATTAATGATGTATATAAAAAAATTATAACATTGTAATACTCTACAGTAACTTGATGTATCCAAAAATTTATTTTAAGCCATTAAATAATAATAATATTTCTACAAAGGTTTATGTCTAAAAGTAATTCAAAGAAATGATAAAAGAAACTGCAAAACTTATCACAATTAGGCAAAAACTAATTTGTGAATAATTTAAATTAACAAATTCAATGTAAAATATTGAGTTTTTTCCAAATTCAAATTTTCGCTCGTAATTACCTCGTTTATGGCAATACTCGAGGGGATTCCCCGAAGATATTAATAGTGTGGCAACACTACTCCTCTATGAAAAATGACATATGGTTCAATATTGTTCAATGGCTGCCGTTGAGTATTTTACACGATTGCTTTTATGTTATTTACACTTGTTTAAATACACACAAAGCGTTGTTTTACTTAAAAATAAACTCTTGAAGTCTTTAGTGATAAATTGAATAGTTTTTAGACAGTGGCCGAGTTTTTTGTGTGAAGAAATTGTGTTTTAACTGTTAGTAGGACGAACGGTGAGTTGTAGAAATAAAATTATATAAGTGTTTGTTGGTTGTGTTTATACTATTTTTGTTGTTATTTTATATATAAAAATAATATTAAAATACGTTTATGTTATGATATGTCTTTAGTTTCATGATGCAAGATGATAAATCTATATTTTGAGCTATTACATAAATAAATATTACATGAATTTTGTGTGTTAGTAATCGTCAGCCATTTTGTCTTGTTTATATATTTTTGAGTTTTAAAAATATTTGCAAATTGTGATATTTCACAAAATTTTTATTTGTACTTGCCGAGATTATCGAATTACCATCATGTTTAATATTAGTTGCTCACAATAAAAATTTTGATAATATATTTGTCACAATTATTTATTTATTTATTTATTTAAATATAAAGCCCACACATTACTCCAAGAGGACTCAAAAATACAGTTATTTTACATAATGAATAACAATTAAAATATATACAAAATTACAATATATAGTTATTAACATAAAATGCTTAACATAAAATTACATATAATGCAGAATGTAACAATATTATTTATAAACAGAATAAGATAAAATAATGAGATATTTGAAAAGAAAATAAAAAGGTTAACTTGTGCAGATGGAGATTATTTGATTAGGTGAAGTGTTGTGAATATCTATTTCATTATTAATTAAGTTAAAGTTAGAGGACATAAGTAAAATAGGCGAATTTAAGAGAGAATCAGATTTAGGAGTAGGATAATTAAAAAATAATTGTGAACGCGTAGAAAGCCTTGGAACATTAAAGGATATTTGATAAGAATAAGAGGTCAGTCTATAGAATTATTGCAAAGTTTAAATAAAAACATAATTGTACAGATAAATCGACGTGAGGCAAAGGAAGGAATACCAAATTCTTTTAGTAAAGTGTTGTGGTCAAAGCCACGCTCAGGGTGAATTTTATATATTTTATAATAGAGATATTTCAGAAATTTTTGCTGAACCTTCTTTATCGCATCAGAGTTGTTGGTTTGATGAGGATACCAAATAATCGAACCATATTCTAATTTTGAACGTACAATAGAATAGTACATGCAAAGAAGTGCATTGGTAGAACTGAATTGTTTACAATTTCTCAGTATCAAACCTAAAGATTTGTGTGCTCTATTGCAAATATCAGTTATATGATCCGTGAAAAACAAACCAGAATCAAATAGAACTCCTAAATCTGAAATTTTATTACATCTATCAATGCTGGTGTTAGAAATTTTATAATCAAAAAGTATTGGAACGCGCTTATGTGAAAAACTGAGAATCTTAATTATGAAACTATTGTAATACTTCTATAAAACAGCCTAGCCTAACATGACAAATGTTTATTTAGATTTGCATTCATACTTCAACCAGCACACACACTTACCCATACTTACCTATTTTATGTAGTATGTCGTAATGATTTTATTCTAATAATTTATTAAATTTTCTTATTATCTCTTTCAGTTTTGATATGAGTTCTCCACTCGCTGTTTTTGGCACTGTAGCTGCCGTAGGTTTGGGAGTGGTAATGCTGCTTGTGGATATGGCTATAAAATATAACAGAAATTCGAAGCGTCGTAACCGTGAGCACCGTCAGCAAAGGCCTTCCAGTCCAGTGCAGAGTGAAAGGGTTGCTAGGACACCGGAGGACGATAACTCAAGGTAATTATAATAATGGTTAAAGATTGTAGAGTTTGCAATATTTGAATTGAGTCATTTTGAACAAAGTATTTTGTAAAAATTACATATTAATTTTAGAATTGTTCCTCTTAACCGTGAGTACCATCAGGAAAGGCCTTCCAGTCCAGTACGGATTGAAAGAGTTGCTGAGACACTGGAGGACGATAACTCGAGGTAATTATAATATAATGGTTAGAGATTGTAGAGTTTATTATATTTGAATTGAGTCATTTTGAAGAAAGTGTTTTGTAAAAATTACATATTAATTTTAGAATTGTTCCTCTTAACCGTGAGTACCATCAGGAAAGGCCTTCCAGTCCAGTACGGATTGAAAGAGTTGCTGAGACACTGGAGGACGATAACTCGAGGTAATTATAATAATGGCTAGAGATTGTAGAGTTTGTTATATTTGAATGAGTCATTTTGAAGAAAGTGTTTTGTAAAGATTATATAATAATTTGAGAGTTGTTCTAGGGAATTCTGTAATTAGAAACATTTTCAGATTGATAATCATAAGCATTTATATATATATATATATATATATATATATATATATATATATATATACAGTACAGGCCAAAAGTTTCCGGACACATGAAAAAAATCTTATTTTCTGAGTTTTTAGCTATATTTTTCATATAAAAATAATTTTATTCAAGTTAGTTTTGTACATTCTACGTAGTATGAATATTTAGTGACTGATTTGTAACCAATTTGTGAGAAATGATAAACTAATTAGCAATCAAAATGTTAAAATGTCACTGCAGTCGATTTTCCTGAATATGACCACCCTTTGCTTTGATCGCTGCAGCGCATATTTTTGGTAATCTTTCGACGAGTTTCTGCAATGTTTGCGCAGGTATGTTCTTCCAGGACTCGTTAAGGCAATTCCACGGGGCAGGGAGGCTGCTTGGATGCAAATCCTTCACGCGGCGTTTAATTAGGTGATTGTGCAGGCCACTGCATTATTTGAAGTATTTTTTCGTCTTGTTTTCGCTTCAAATAATTGGCACAAAGTCAGGAAGTGTGTTTAGGGTCATTATCTTGTTGAAAAATAAATTTTGGACAAATTAAATTAAGACCAGATGGAATGGCGTGGCGCTGAAGTATGCTATGATACTATATTCAGGAAAATCGACTGTGACATTTTACCATTTTCATTGCTAATTAGTCCATCATTTCTTACAAATTGGTTACAAATCAGTCACTAAATATTAATACTACGTAGAATGTACAAAACTAACTTGAATAAAATTATTTTTATATGAAAAATATAGCTAAAAACTCAGAAAATGAGATTTTTTCATGTGTCCGGAAACTTTTGGCCTGTACTATGTTTCGATGCTTTTCTGACGCAACCTCGTATCTCAGAAACTACTACTTTTCAGGAGAGACAAAAAACGTTTTATAACGAATTTTTGAACTGCTGTTAACAATTTTTTTTATAAATTTTAAAAATATTCAATCTTGTGACAATTATTTGAGACAAGTATGATATTACAAACAATTAATCATTATTTTTCTTCAATTCTTTTAGATACGTGTTTGTCGCACGGAAAAAAATGTAACATACGTGGTTGCGTCATGCTGTTTTCAAATAAGAGTACATGAATAACTTTTTTCAATTGTTTTATTTTGAGAATCGATCAACATTTTAAATAATTCTTAATAAAAAAACAAACAATATTAAACTTGCGTTATATGTTAGTTTATAATTACGACAATATAAGGTAAACGTACACTATTCCGGGATAGTACATTATTACGGGAGTTTTTCATTTTGATCGCAAAATAAGAAAACGGTCAATAAATAATTATTTTATTCAATAGCACATCAATTATAATTTGAATCCTAATAAAATAGTACGATTTTCGAATTTAAATATTAGTTTTTGAAGCCGCAAAATGCTTTTGACAGCATCGGTCGTAACCCGATCGCTATTTCGTACTAGCTTGTTAGCGAGTTAGGTTATGTGACGGTTCCATTGCTTAAGGTTTTTTTTCGATTTCGATAAGCTTAATCGATTCAAATGTGTGAAATTTTTGATCAGTAATAATAAGAGATCAGTTTTATAGTTAAATCGAGCATATATTTTATCAAAAAATTGTCAATTTCTTGACTCCCGCAATTAGGTTCACACAACTGAACCAATGAACGTAATTCCGTGAGAATCCCGCAATTACGAGAAGTAGACTTGAAATAGTTTTATGTTTTATTTTCAACTGTGTTTAAATTCGGTGGTGTTTCTGGTGTTAATAAGTTCGTTAATGGCTACAGAATACTGTAACGTAATTACGGTATATGTTTTTTTTAATTTCTAACCCTAATAATTGAGTTTGAAATGACTACTCTTTCGTAAGAAAGTACACGATTTTTTTCACTTATTTGCATTGTTCCAATACACCTAGAATATTGTAGTAATGAGAGAATCATTTATTTCTACCGTTTTATCTGTGATCAATTATTTCCAATATATAAATTGAATAAAAATACAGGTATACCCCGTATAGCGCACGGTACTTATAGGGCGCGGATTCACTAGGGCGCTGGTATGTATGTATGTATGCAGAGATCTAGGGACATTCCTGAAAACACGATAGTTTTGATCTGATTAAGCTTTTGGAATATACTTATATTCTAAAACTTCTAAAACATACAAAATTCCCAATCGAACCTGATTTAAGCTAGTAGTTATTGTTAACTTGAAAGACAGATTATTTTAAAGCCTTTTATTTCAAGTTATTTTTTTTTATTTTGAGTTTAAATTTTATATTTATATAAAGTTTATATTTTTGTTTAATTGCCGTTAAAAATTATTCCTTTAATGTTTCATTTATTTGATTTACCGAAACAGTATTGATAATGATTATTATACTGCTATTACTGTAATAATACCAGCTTTTATTTTATTTTTATTTTAGAATTTTAGCTAGCATTAAAATTAAAATCCGAATCATTTTTCATATTTAAACAAAGAAATAATTGTAAATTTAAAAAAATGAACAAAAAAACTCTGCTTTCCTAAACTAATCGATTCTTTATACTGCAAAATGTTCATTGAATCATTCGAATCGGAAGCTTTGAAACGACTGGGCCTGTCTTTTCCAGAAACTAATCACCACGTCATCAATACAAATTGAATGTTTTTATATAATTCAAATCGGATACTCCGTTTTCTTAATAGGAAACGATTGCTTTTTGAATGTTTCAAATCGGTTGATCCGGGCTCCCGAAAACGTGGACAGAAAATTGTATCCACACACACACACGCACACAAACACATACATCCATTTTTTTAAGGTATGTCAAGTTATTCAGAAACCCCTGAAACGTTAAATATGCAAAAAGTTTCATTTTCAATTTTAGGAAAATTACTATAACTTGCGGTAAGTAAATAATAAATGTATTCATTAACTATCGTTCATTAAGTTTTAATAACAATTAACTTAATTGAATAATAATTTTTATTAGAAAGATTGAACTAAACAACATTGCTGACTTCGAAACTTTTTTATATACGCCACCATGTATTCTGAGATACGAGGTTGCGCATAGCACATTTTTCTGAATTGAGATACGTGATTGTATTTTTCTCAATAAAAAACGTTTGGTTGATTTTTTTTTTACAAAACTTCACAGATCTATGCGTCTATATTTAGTGGTTGATTTTCCGATTAAAACTCAAAATCGTCAAAAATCGAGTTACGAGGTTGCGTCAGAAAAGCATCGATATATAAGTATAATTGTATTGACTTGAATTGTAAATGTTGAATTTGAATCAAGTATCTATCTATCTATATTTATATATATATATATATATATATATATATATATATATATATCAATCCTGAACAAAATCTACAAATTCTAACTAAAGCCTTAAATAAATAAATAAATACACTTATCATAAAATGTGTTTTCTGAGCTTATAATTCATGTCAATTTCTTTTCATTTCAGACGTGAAATTGAGGCTCTTCTAAACATTATTCGTAATAGATCTAGAAGTGAGGACTGCGTATGCTGTGATCTTTGTCTCTCACTCCATCCTTGCACTCTGAATAGAGTTTGCAATCACATTTATCATTCGAGTTGTATTTCTGCAGCTATTGAGGCAAATTCTTTAATTTGTCGAGCTTGTGGGGACAACTTTACGCCAGATGATTTGGCAAATCAGGAACACATGGAAATGCAACTTTTGTATAGAATTTAATTAGGGATATATATAATAGAATATTTGTTAAAGATATATCTTTTGTTCTATGCAGAGTTGCGAGGGAATTTTCTTTATAGACATATAGTTTGTAAGAGATGGATTTTAATATGGACATTATATTATGGGGATTTCTAAGGTATGTGTTATTATTATTTTATATGTTTATAAATGCAAAAATTGAATTGATTGGTTATTAGTGAAAGCGAGAGCTTTATTTACGAACAGTGGAATATTTTTTTTTCATGAGTAAACATAATTATTCTCTAAATGCAGTAGGTACATCATTTATTAAAAATATATTTTAAATTATATTCTTAAATGTCTGTTAATAGTGTCTACGTATATTCCTTTTGGAAAGAGGTAACGTTGCGTTTAATGCATTAATTCTTTTTTTGGTCTGATAACTATTGTCTGAATGACAATATTTTACCAATATTTTACCAAAATATCTAAATCTCAATTCTTATTGATTAAGCTGTATCAGGAAATTCATGAAGCTTGTTTCTTTGAGGAATTTTTAGGAAAGGATATAAATATTTAATTAAAACGAAACTTTCAGGTTTTATTGTTATATATTTCAACATTCTTTTCAAATTTTTTCATTAAAATATATTTCATAATATGTCGGGTTCACACGCGATTGAAGTAAAACTTTTTTGCTATTGTACGAGATGGCATTTAATTTAAAAATAAATACATCATATAACATTTTTGAATAATGTTCATTAGTAATATGGTAACACTCGTGATGCACACATTTTTTAATGTCAACCATTATACACATTTATATAATGATAATTTATTAACTATATATTTATAATAGCATTAAAAATATGTATAATATTTGAAAACAATAATGTTAATTGAAGTCATACTTCAAATACGACATGATCAGTTTGTCATTGTAATTAGCATTTAGGACTCAAACCTTTATTAGATAAATGAAGTAATTGCTGATTAATAAATTCTATAATATTCGTTCACACAGTGGATTATGTTAAACAACGCCTAAACAAATATTGTTTTCACAATATCACTCATCATGTAATAATTGTGTTTGAAGAACTTCATGTAATTAAAATTAACATACATTCATTGACTGCTTGTATTTTTTTTTTACTTTTTCGGTGGCGATATAATCTCATTCTTTGAACAGCTGTAATATCTGTCTTGCCTAAAAAATATTTTCCACTTTAATAACTTCAACGATTTATAGAAACTACAAATAATATAGAAATAATTTCTAATCAATAAACTTACGTTTAGTTCACGGCACAAATGTTTAATTTGTTTTATTATTTTCAAGGAACAGGGTAAAATATTCCTCTGATTCAGGCATTTTTCATTAGATCAATATTTGTACTACGATGTAACTTTAAAATGTTTATTTATTATGCCAATTTCCTTGTTGATGCCGGTACGCATACAACGACAGATCTCTATTCACATACACGACGACTAATCACAATCGACCCGTATAGAAATGACGAATGACGAATCTTCGAATTGGCACTCGAATCTTCTTATCTGTCGTAACGCACTTCCGTTTCATTTGTACAGATTTATTCTCTAGTCGCGCCTAAAGAAGTTTTACTTAAAAAAACAAAACAAATCTATATTTTCATCAGTATAGATTCTAGTCGAACCTAAAAAATCCAGAAAAAATAAGAAATTTTCCAATTTTTCGCAACTCGAAAAAAAAATCTATTTTTTGATAAAAAATTTCACTTTAGACTGTTTACTTTAAATAGTAGGTTAATTATAACTTTTTTTTAAAGATGTTTTTTAATTTCAACTAGAATAGAATTTAATCCTGAATGTAATCAATTTTATCTCGTTTCCGTAGGATATCCAGTTTTTTTTGGTATTTTTCCCGCCAATTAGGTGAAATTGTAAAAATGAAAAACTGAGAAATCGCGCATCGAAGTTTTCATTCCGTTCATATACATGCTCACTATTTGTTCTATAATTCTGAAAATAATTTGAATTTGTTTCTGAAATTTTAGGGATATATTCTTGGCTAGTTTTGGAAAACATTTTTGCAAAAAAAAAATGATTTTTTTAAGCAGGCTTTCCCCTTAAGACAAAATATCACTTACAACTAAATTCGGTGGAAGTAGATAATGTTTGAATAGAATTTAATCTATATCAGTTTTTTTTATTTAAATAATAATTAAGGGGAATAGGCGGTATAAATTGCAGTTTGTTTTGTTAAATAAATATTGCATATATATATATATATATATATATATATATATATAATATTTAAGATTTACCTTTGGCACTATTTTTTGTTATCTTATCTACTGCACCTAGTTTTGGGATAGAGATTAACTGTTACTGGAATGTTTGACTAAAATCAATACAATTAACTCTTTTCAATTTATATTTGTATATATATATATATATATATATATATATATATATATACTAGCAAACCCGACGAACTCCGTTTCGCCACCAGATGGTTCGTGAGAATGATGAAGAAATTTTTTGTTTGTTTTATATTTGAAAAGGAAAAATTTGATTTTATTACACAACAGTAATGAATTTATTTCGATTACAAAAATGAAGTGTTTTTTAGTTGAACTTCTCTAAGTAAATGAAAGTGAAACCGCAAATTATCCGTTTCATTGAAGTGCTCTTTGGTAAACCTCATTTTTTGTTTTCTGGTCTGACGTTAACACCAACCAAGCGGATAGTATTCCAACTCGTGAACAGGCAACGCAACTCGGAATACTTTTAATCACTCAAAAATTAATTTATTTTTTAAGTCGATTATTTACACAAATCGGGAAGTTTATGTAACTTGCCTCAAGGCAAAATACCAATACCAAATAGTTTTGAATTTTTTTGGAAATAATAATACCAAATAATTTAAGCGCCGCATCGTTGTCTAACGGATAAACATTGGTACGGAACCCATAGGAATGTAAACAAAATTTATACTTATTGTTAAAATCTCTGTTAAAATGGCATTTTCTTTTACTTTTTTCACTAGATCTCCGAAACCGCTAGACCCGCCTTCCCAAAAATTTGACAATTCTTCTTGTCAATACAAGTAAAATGTTTTTTGAATTATTAAAATCGGACGCTCCGTTCTCTTAAAAACTGAGTTACCGTTATTGGCACTTTTTGCCCCGTATCTTCGGAACGGCTAGACCTGCCTTTGCCAAAAACTAATCAGCACGTATCCTTATCAATGCGAATCGAATGTTTTTTAAATTATTCAAATTGCTTCATCCGTGTTACCGAAATCGTCGACTAAAATTTGTATCCGCACACACACGTTCATTTTTTCTAAGGTATGCCAAAATGTTCAGAAGCTTTTGAAACGTAAAGATATATAAAAATTTTCATTTTCGATTTTTTTGCGATTACTGTAACTTACCCTACGGGAAGTTAATTAGTAAAGAACGTGAAAACTTCGATTCCGTTTCTTGTCCAGTACAAATATTTACCTACATACACCGCGATCCCTTTCCTGCCTCGCCTATGAATCTATTTTATTTGTAAACAATATTCGGCGACTTTCACAAAAATCGAGTGATTTTACAAAATTCTAGAAACCGTTTCGTCACCTCACCTGTCCCCTCTCCGCCGGCCAAGGGGGCCCCTAAATGACTCAATCGAATCAATTCACGTAAGTCCTTCTAGGTAATCTTTATAGAGATAACAATGACACAAATATTTCGTTTGAATCGGTGTTTTTTGATAATAAATTATGTTTTGTCATTCACGAGAACCGTGATACAAAGTTCAATTGAATTACTATTAGGTATAATTAATAATATCTCTGGACGGATCAGAGACATGAACTCTGAGGAAGACTGACAAAAATTATTTAGAGAAGATTGACAAATGTAGGTTGGCTGGAACTAGTGGTGTATCATACACCGTGTATGGCATCGTGCCTTGAGGCAAATTGCCGGAACTTCCCGACCCGTAATGAAATATTCGAGAAATTTTAAACGTTTTCAAATATATTATTACAAATACCGTAACTTTCATTATTTTTGCTATCTTTGTTTGTTATATATGAGCAAATCAAATGTCATAAATCATAAATCAATTTATCTCCAGAACATTAACAATCGTCATTTCATTTCGAATTCAATTTTAAAAAAAATAGTTTTCACAAAATTGAAAAAGTGCTCCCATACAGTTAAGTAATTTTGTAAGTATTAGTGTCAAGTAATAATTCAGATATTTTATTTATATAGTCTTGCTTTTCTATATAATGGTGATGTTGCCTTTATCCGCTTTAGTGACCACTATATCCGGATGATTTTTGAGAAATATTTTGCAAGCTTTAAGGTCTCTAAGAATATTATCGTAAGTTGTATTTTTAGTATTAAAGGAATTAATATGTGAGATGAATTTTTCATAAAAGAGATTTCTAGTGTGAATTTTAGTAATCTAGTGTGAACTGACTACATAAACCGTACGTGCCATAAATATTTAGACAAACTCACAGCAAACAAACAACTATCCAAAGAGATAACATCTGACCTGAAAAATTTACATCCATATTTCTGCAGACTTTATGGCCTTCCCAAAATCCACAAAAATAATTTACTTTTTAGACCAATAGTTTCAGACATTAATACCCCTCTATATAAACTCGCGAAATACATAAGTAACATCATAACTACAATAACAAAACAATCACCACACTACATAAAAAATTCTTATGAACTCGTTACTGACTTAAAACACAAGATAAATTCTAACAGATAACTCCAATCCCTTAAAACTTATAAACTCCGTAACCAGTAACAGACGAACATACCTTTTGAATAAAATGAACAATTCCACAGTACAAAACGATTTACCTCACTCAGAAACTCATTCTGGTGTAATATGTTTGTCATACATTAAAGAATTGTATGTTCCTTGGAAAAAACTTTTTTATAAATCTGGACTCCGACTTGTAACCAATTTTAGTACAACTACTAGCACTATTTTTACCAAAACAAAAACCCCATTTAATATCGAACGACTCAGAAATCTCGTCTATCAAATAAATTGTTTAGATTGTAATTTAATTTACATAGGAGAAACAAGCCAGAACTTAATGAAACGATTTACAACAACATAAAAACAATTAAAAAAATCCGAGACAATTTAAAACTATGATTGCGGAGCATATTTATACTTTAAAACACAATATGGACTTTTCCAACCCGACTGTACTACGAAACTTCGAACAAAATTTATTCAAACGAAGAATTATAGAAGGATCTTTTTTAACTATTTATAGCAATATAACAATAAATAAACGGAATGAACTTAACACGCTGTGCGACACAAATCTCTTTTATTTAGATAGCATTTCCAATTTTCTCATAAAACAATAAAAACGTCGAGCAAAGGATTCGCAATTCGTTCCACACATGTGTAGAATCTTGGTAAAAATATTTTTTTAAAAGTCTTTCTCCATTATATCTTTAACCAGTCTACGAACAACACATTAACCAATTGTGATTTTTTAAATTAGTATTTTGTGAAAATATTGTGTAATTACAAGTTCAATGTTTATAATACATAGTGTACTGCATTACCATATTTTGATACCATGGATTATTAAAATCTTCCAATTTAACACTAAGATTAACTAATTGTAAGTACTATTTACTATTTTAATTTTTTCTTTTCACTCCGATTCAATTGTTTTAGTTTTTAATTTTATTTTTAGTTTCCGCTGAATGAAGGCTAGGATTATAGCCGAAACGTATGGATTTAAAATAAATTTTTGAAAGAAATTCACGTTTTTTATTGATGTTATGCCCGATTACTAGAGTTTGTTAATATATATATATATATATATATATATATATATATATATATATATATATATAAAGATATTTATATGTACATATATGTATATGTAGATGTGATGACCAATGTCATTATCTATTGAATATTCACTGATAATTCTAATATCTGCACTTGTAATACCTTTTGATAGTTACAGATAAAGCCATAATATTATCGCCGAATTTTTTTCTTTTCACGTAATAACCCATCATCGGAAATTAGTCGTTCGTCACCTTGCCGCCGTTTGCCAGCTGCTGCTGCGGCTCATAAATAATAGAAACACCGACCAATTAAATTAATTAATTCATCTAATAATTATTACAGAGTGATTGATTTTATTAAAGTGCACAAGTGCTTCATATTAATCGTGTCTTTTTTTTATTAATTTAATTCAAATAATTGTGACAAAATGGCCGCCCTGTGTTCCGTGCGTTGTTTGATCGCTTTGGCGCTGGTGGCGCTGGTTTCTTATGTAACGAGCCAAGTCGATGATGGTAAATTAATTAGAAAATAATTATTTATTAAAATTTAATTGTATTTAAATATTGCAAGGCTTTATAAAACTGTAGTTTGTGTAGGTAAAAGATTTAGTTGCAAGTGTTTTATAGTTTTCTTGGTTTTTGGTTTTAGGTGTGGCTTACGCCATTGGGTGGCGTAATTGTGAACTAAAAAAAGACGAATGTATTCACTTTCAATTGCGATTTTAGAGTATAGAGAGTTATTGTAGGGTTTTTTGATGTTAGGCAAAGTTGTGCAGAATTAAATTATCTAAAAATGTTTCATTTATGTCATTTTTTGTAACATGAATATTTTAGAAGTTATTTAGGATATAATGGATAAATGTGCGTTTTACGTATGTATAGTTGATTTAAGGGGCACATCTGGTGTAAAATTTTCAAAAAATCGAATTTTGAATTCTTCCATATTTTGATAGGTTATACCTTTAAAAATGACATGCTAAAATTTTAAATCGATATCTTGAATAGTTTTTGAGTTACAGTATATAGTATGACGAACATTTTATCTTTAAAAGCGTTTTTCTCGAAACAGCATTTTCCGAATTTGCTGCAGCGATTACTCAAAAACAAATGATCCGATCGCTATCAAATTTTTTTACATGTTCTGTATATAGTTTTCCGTAAAATGAACTATTTTTTAACCGGATCAAAAATCGAAGTTTGGCAGTCCAAAAACGACCAAAATTTTGGGTAAAATTCGACTTTTTTTAAAAAACGCCGTCATTTTTTCAATTTTTGATTTTTTTTTCTTTATCGTAGTTAATTTTACAGACAATATTATCTAGTTTAACGAAAATTTTTTTAACTTTCCGTAGGGTAAGTTATTGTAATGGGCCGAAAATCGGAATTGAAAATTTTTACATTTCTCGACGTTTTGAAGGTTTCTGAACATTTTGGCATACCTCAGAAAAAATGGATGTGTGTGTGTGTGTGTGTATGTGTGTGTGTGTATGTATGTGTGGATACAAATTTCCAGTCACGTTTTCGGGCGCACGGATCAATCGATTTGAATGGTTCAAAAAACATTCGATTCCTATTGATAGGGAAAAGAGCTGATTAGTTTTTGGCAAAGGCAGGTCCAGCCGTTTCGGAGATACGGAGCAAAGAGTGCGGAAAATAGAAATCGAATTTTTGAGAGAACGGAGTATCCGATTTGAATGATCTAAAAAACATTCAATTAGTAATGATTGGGAAAAGTGTTTATTAGTTTTTGGCAAAGGCAGGCCCAGCCATTTCGAAGATACGGAGCTAAATATGTAAAAAATGGCAGTTTTTGAGAGAACTAAGCGTCCGATTTAAATGATTCAAAAAACTTTCTGCTTGTCTTAACAAAATAATTGATTTTGGAAAAAAAAATTTTTGTTCGATTTTTTTTTTTTTATTTTTTTTTTAGTTTTTTTGTTGAAACAAATAATTTCAACTTTGCAATTCAGTTTATATAATTCTTATAAATATTAGACAATGTTACAATATTTATAATAATCTATTTGAAAACATTCAGTATTCCTCGAACATTTCGTTACGGTACGGGAAGTTCCAGCAATTTGCCTTAAGGCACGATGCCACCCACCCCACTAGTTTTTTTAAATTTCATCCACGTAGAAGATCAAAATCCTTTAAGGGCCTTTTTTTGTCGCGCCGTTGGAGATCGACGATGACTTAAAAAAAATTAATTTTTTTTCTTCAAGAATTTTACTATGTATTCTCAAAACATGTATAAAAATATTCCTAAAATTTCGAAATGATTGATAAAGTAGTTTTTTTAATATAAATTCCCAAAAATCTTTTTTTTTAAGCGGTTATACTAGTTGTGCCCCTTAATAGAGTTTTTAAAGTTATTTACTGCTACAGGAAAATTTTGTTTTAATACGAGAATTTATGGCGAGTTCTATGCTCATTTGTTGTTAAATCAAACTTATAGACAATTTAATTTTAAACGACTTATTAAATTACTCATTTTAATTAATCTCATGATTTAAGATATCTCGTCAAAAATTTATAATTATTCTGAATTACGATTTTGAAGTATCCGAGATTTTGTAAGGATTATAATACTAGATATTGATTTCGATGATCTGGAAATGATTTCAGTTTTGAGGAAAAAGAAAAAGTCGTTCGTCGAATAATAAATAAGAGTAAAATATATTATTTTTGCATAACAATTACATCACAATTTTTCTAAGAAGTTGTTATATATTTATTTCAATTATCTCTTTCTCTTGTGCTATCAAAAGAATTAATTTACTATTATATGACTAATATAGATTATTATCACAGTATCATTTTAAATATCTTTTTTTTTTCAATTCGGTCATTTTATATTTTTTCAGCTTTTCAAGTCATTTTGAATCGTTTCAACACTGAAATTAAATTAATTAAATATAAATATTTTATCGTATCATATAATCAAATATTTTATCCTGAAAAAAAAAAAAAAATGCGAACATACAAAACACACACACACACACATTCATTCAGTTTCTGAGGTATGCTCTTTAAAAATGTTCAGAAACCTTCAAAACGTCGAGAAATGCAAAAAAATTCATTTTAGTTAATTAAAAATGCAATGTTTTTTTTTTAAATAAAATATTAGATATTTTGTAGATGTTATTAGACGTCGAAAATAGAATAATTTTTACCTTATTTGGAAATACATTTCATTAGATGTACTACAATAAAAACAATACAATGGTATACCTTTGTTTTTACTTTCAATTTAAGTACAAGGAATGCGAAGGTTTGGGAAAGGGCTTGGCTTTTGTAAATATTATATATATATATATATATATATATACTAGCTGGTCCGGCAAACGTTGTTTCTGAAATATTTCTAGAACATTGATTGTGAATATAGAAGTGTAAGGTATATAAGTGAAAAGGCAGCTAACACAAATTATATGTATGGTTTACCCATTGCAACGCATGCCACATACAAAAAATGTTCATTGGGCGTATTAATATTCATTGCAAGTGCCAATCTAATCTCAAACTGATTTCATTTCAATTGAATTGACTGACACATTTTGATATTTATGGTTTTGATCTATTATTACAGCGCTTTTCAATAATTCATTAATTTTACGAAGTGAAATCCAAACATCCATTAACTTCCCGTAGGGTAAGTTATAATAATTGCAAAAAAATCGAAAATGATTTTTTTATGTATCTTTACGTTTCAGAGGTTTCTGAACATACCGGCATACCTCAGAAAATTGATGTATGTATGTATGTGCGGATACAAATTTTTGACAACGATTTTGAAAACACGGTTCAAATAGTTCAAAAAACACTCGATTTCTATTGATAGGGAGATGTGCTGATTAGTTTTTGGCAAAGGCAAGTCCCGCCGTTACGGAGATACGGAACAAAGGGTGCAGAAAATAGAAATCGAGTTTCTGAGAGAACGGATCATCCGATTTGAATGAACAACATTTAATTTGTATGTTTATTGAAAAACGTTTTATTTGTATTGGCGAAATGAAGAACTTATTGAATTTTTGGAAAGCGGTTTCGGAGATCCAACAAAAAAAAATTTTTTAAACGCCATTTGACGGTTAAAAAAGCGTCTAAAGCAGTACGCAGCGCAATTGCTTTGAAAAGAAATTCGAAAAATTATGTACGGGAAGTTTCAGCAGTGATTACTAAAATGGCTATTACTATCGTAATCTACGATCACTATTTCGAAATTTAGGGCTTTATATCTTTAATTATGAAATATGAAACTCAATCGGTCAACCCTTAATACATGAAAAATATGGGTATGAAAAATAAATTCTGGCCGATCAGGCATGATCTAACGTGATTTCAAAATTTTATAAAAATCGTTCAAACCATTTCAGAGTATAGTTAATTCAATTTTTGAATGTAACGGTCTTATAAGTTGAGTGTAAAGTTGGCTAATAAGTTGAGTGTGAAGTTGGTGGTATGTGTAATGAAAGTGTTGCGGACAGTATTTTGAATATAGAGAATTGGTGATGAGTTAATGGTGATTTAATAAAAATTGTAGAAGATTGCATTATTTATATATATATATATATATATATATATATGAATTATTATTATTTTAGGATTCAGTCGAGCCCTGGACGACCGTTGCAATTATGACCAGGACTGTCGTATGAAGAATGTCTTCTGTGACCAGTCTCAGGGTAAATGTGTCTGTAAAAAGGGCTTCAGGCTTACCAAGGAGAGAAACGATTGTATAGCTGGTGAGTAGAAAAATATTTTTATAATATTTCTTTATGCGCGACTAGGGTGTAAATCCGTACAAATGCAACGGAAAAAGCGTTACGCCCGAACTGTACGTTATTCGCTCTTGATGAGATCATTTCTATACGGGTCGATTGTGATTAGTCGTCGTGTCGTGTGAATAGAGAAATGTCGTTGTATGCGTACCGACATCAACAAGGAAATCGGCATAGATAAATAAACATTTTTAAGTTACATCGTAGTACAAATCTTGATCTAATAAAAAATGCCTGAATCAGAAGAATATTTTACCTTGTCCCCCGTTAATAATAAAAACAAACTAAAAATTTGGGCCGTGTACTAAACGTAAGTTTATTGATTAGAAATTATTTCCATTTTATTCGAAGTTTCTATAAATCGTTGAAGTTATTAAAATGGAAAATATTTTTTAGACTAGACAAAATATTGCAGATGTTCAATAATGAGATTATATCGCCAGCAAAATAGTGAAAAAAACAAGAAGTCAATGAATGTATGTTAATTTAATCACATAAAGTTCTTCAAACACAATTATTACATGATGAGTGAAGTTGCGAAAACAATATTTGTTTAGGCGTTGTTTAACATAATCCACTGTGTGAACGAATATTATAGAATTAATTATTAAACCAACAATTACTTCATTTCTCTAATGAAGGCTCGAGTCCTAAATGCTAATTACAATGACAAACCGATCATGTCGTATTTGAAGTATGACTTTAATTACATTATTATTTCTAAATAATATACATATTTTTAATGCAATCATGAATATATAATTTATAATTTATCATTATATAAATGTGTATAATGGTTGACACTAATAAATGAGTGCATCGCAAGTGTTACCCATATTACTTATAAACATTATTCAAAAATGTTATATGATGTATGTATTTTTACTTAAATGCCATCTTGTACAATAGCAAAAAAGTTTTACTTCAATCGCGTTAACCTTACGCGCACTCTTTTTTTTAATTAGTATTTATTTCTTTTAGCTGTTGGTGCTATATGTATGTCAGATCAAGAATGTGCCAGTCTTCCCAATTCAAGATGCGATAGTGGCATTTGTGTTTGCAAATTCAACTTTGTGCCTCATCCAGAAGACCCAATATGTCTAGAACGTAAGACTATATCCTTTTAACTGAAACAAATCTTCTGCCTTTTAATTGTTTTTATTCATTTATTTATTTTGCAGGTAAACAATTGGGTGAACACTGCAACGTAGGCGAACAATGTCACACAAAATTCAACTTCAATGCTCATTGTGTCCGAGAAGTCTGTGTGTGCAGGGAAGATCACCACGAATCGAGGAACAGAAACTTGCATCCAATCTAAAGGTAATAATACTAATATTCTATATATATAAAAAATAAGTCGGGTTTTCCTTCGTGGAAAGGTCTCGGGCTCCGCAAGGTTTATAGCTAAGAAAATTAGTGGTGCATGGCATCGTGCCCTAATGCAAATTGCTGGAACTTCATGCACCGTAATTAAAAATTCGGAGTAATGGCATTAGTGAGAATTATCAGGATTATGCTTGGTTAAGTCAACGAGCAATTCTTGCCGCAAAGAATAATGATGTACACGCACTGAATTTCACCATTCAATCAAAAATTGCTGGCGATTTGGTAACATACCAATGATTCCGACTGGTCTTTTGTTTGACTTCAAACGAAAGCAGTTTCCAGTTCGCCTTGCGATCGCAAAGACAAGTCGCAAGGTCAATCGCTTAGTGTTTGCAGTATAAATTTCAAATAGATTATTTAGAAAATTATTGTTTTTCAAATGGGCAGTTATACGTTGCCTGTTCACGAGTTGGAAAACCATCCGCTTTGTTTGTGTTAACGTCAGACCAAAAAACAAAAAATGTGGTTTACCAAAGAGCACTTCAATGAAACGGATAATTGCGGATTCACTTTCATTTACTTAGAGAAGTTCAACTAAAAAACACTTCATTTTTGTAATCGAAATAAATTCATTACTGTTGTATAATAAAATCACATTTTTCCTTTTCGAATATGAAACAAACAAAAAATTTCTTCATCTTTTTCACAAAACCATCTGGTGGCGAAACGGAGTTCGTCGGGTTTGCTAATTTATTAATATATTTATAATGAAATTAAAATAATTGTATGTATTTTATAGGCTATAACCAGAATGCGTTGATGATATCGAATGTTTCATCGGAGAAGAATACAGAGACAGGATCAGGTGTTTCCAGAACAAGTGTCTTTGCAAACCTGAATTTCAAGTCACTGAGGACGGAAAATGCGGATGTGAGTAATATATATATATATATATATAATATAATATGTATATATATATATATTATATACTAGCTGGCCCGGCAAACGTTGTTTTGCCATAAAAAATACTTCTAGTATAAAATGTTTAGTACAAAAATAACTATAACTGATTACAAATGTTGTGCATAGGTGAAAGGAACAGCTAACAAAACACATTGAATAGTTTACCCACTTCAAAGCAAGGCACATAAAAATGTTTTAAATTTCTATTTTTTTCCTCAAATATTGTCAGTGTCAAACAATGATAAGCGGTCTTTTGTAAGTTTTTCCATTTATTTCTACAATCTAGCTATATTTCTATAAATCAAAAAATCCTAGAAAATTTCCTTAACAAACTTCAAAAAGATTTATCGAAATACGAATAATCGTTTAGGAAGATTTTTCTTTATACATCATACAGAAGATTTTTATATTGATTAATATTCATCATTACATTTATATTTTTTCAGCCGGAGCTCCAGGTACACAAGTGTGGTCCTCGGTTATGACATTAGCAGTTATGGCATCAGTAGCAAAAATCATCACGATGTAAAATAAGAAAGTACAAAAAATAAGAAAAATATTAACAAAAACATTACATTCAATTTAGCTATAAGGAAACATCTTTTTCGAAGTCAATAGTGGTAAATATAAATTTAACAATAATTAATAGAATATGGAGCGCCTGGATTTAAAATTAATTTAAATTTATTGTAATTCTGTAGGTTTTGCTTAGCAACTGATATGTTTTAGATTCGATCTCTTCAATTAGTAGTTAAATTAGCTTTTTGTACAATTAGAACAACAAAAAATGCTAGATTGATTTTTAAATCAATTAATTGATATAATACTAAAATGAATTTTTATTATTTTCTTTAAACTTTACATAAATTTTAACTATTTATCATTTCTCTCACTGAGTCATTAAATTAGTGATTGTAGTATCGATTTAAATAATTGCAATAAGTACAATTAATTAACTATAGGTTTAAAACGTTTAATGGTCGAAATCGACGAATAAATTACAAATTAATAATACATACTTTTTGTTCAATCTTTTTCGGATAGCAATCAAAGACAAAATGGAATACTTATATATAAGTGATTTTATATAATTTATTTTCAACAGACTTAGCATTTAATAAGTCTTATGATTATATTTATTTAAATGTAGCACATAACTTGCTTTGTATTTAAGATACAAAAAAAAGCTTGCTAGATAATTTATAAAACTTTTATATATTTACAAAAATTTAATTGCCTACATTTATATTTATTTATTCCATTCAAACCCTTGTTCATTTATCACATATCTATTAACAAATTATCTTTTGCAGTTTCAATACAGCTTGAAAATATTTCACATCGACAGCATCAGCATCCATTTTAACATCCCCATCACAATCCATCTTCTCATCTTCTGCTAATTCCAATTTAACACGATAATTAATACATCCACTTCTAGGTACTTCAGTAAAATTATCTCCAGTGTTTTTAGTAAAAAAATAACCAGGCCTTGTATAGAAAAAGACAACTTTATATTCCCAAGTAGCACCTTGAATACTCCTCAAAATCGTTCGGTAGTAAGTATCCATTTTAATTTGATTTTGTTCAGACCAGTAGAACGATGCTATGCTATCCATGCTAAAATACAAACATCTGTGTTCTGTATCAAAATATCATCGAGTCTTTTGATAGTCACGTTCAACTGCATACTATCATGACATTGTAGAATATTAAAATTCACCAAAGACTCCTTTATTATATCGTTATATCTTCATCTTGTGTTGTGGCAAATTTTTCCAAAGCTGTCACTAGTTTGATGATTTGAAAGTGGCAGTCGGTGTCTATTAAAATGACTCCAAACGTTTCGTCCGCCGTGTCGAACAGGTAAAATGGCTTTAGCTATGATTTCTGTAAGTAATAATGTTTTACCGGTGTTGGAGTCCCCGGTTATTTCTATTATTTCTTTGGGAAATGGGCCCCCGTTTGGGAATAGAACTGTGTCGAAGTCGTTTAGAAGAGGACGGTCGTCTAAACGACTTAGTAATTGGAGGCCGGATTCTGCTTTATTCATTGGGATAAATAATAAATGTTAAAAGGACATTTTTAACAATCGTGCACAAA